>NW_028284153.1:0-65105 GCF_059516105.1 Syngnathus floridae | reverse complement strand
TGTTGTTCAGTGCGGCATGGTGTTGTTCAGTGCGGCATGGTGTTGTTCAGTGCAGGATGGTGTTGTTCAATGCGGGATCGTGTTGTTCAGTGCGGCATGGTGTTGTTCAGTGCGGCATGGTGTTGTTCAGTGCGGCATAATGTTGTTCAGTGCGGCATGGTGTTGTTCAGTGCGGCATGGTGTTGTTCAGTGCGGCATGGTGTTGTTCAGTGCGGCATGGTGTTGTTCAGTGCGGCATAATGTTGTCCAGTGCGCCATAATGTTGTTCAGTGCGGCATGGTGTTGTTCAGTGCGGGATGGTGTTGTTCAGTGCAGGATGGTGTTGTTCAGTGCGGCATGGTGTTGTTCAATGCGGCATGGTGTTGTTCAGTGCGGGATGGTGTTGTTCAGTGCGGCATGGTGTTGTTCAGTGCGGCATAATGTTGTTCAGTGCGGCATGGTGTTGTTCAGTGCGGCATGGTGTTGTTCAGTGCGGCATGGTGTTGTTCAGTGCGGAATGGTGTTGTTCAGTGCGGAATGGTGTTGTTCAGTGCGGCATGGTGTTGTTCAGTGCGGGATGGTGTTGTTCAATGCGGGATCGTGTTGTTCAGTGCGGGGTGGTGTTGTTCAGTGCAGGATGGTGTTGTTCAGTGCAGGATGGTGTTGTTCAGTGCGGCATGGTGTTGTTCAATGCAGGATCGTGTTGTTCAGTGCAGCATAATGTTGTTCAGTGCAGCATGGTGTTGTTCAGTGCGGCATGGTGTTGTTCAATGCGGCATGGTGTTGTTCAGTGCGGGATGGTGTTGTTCAGTGCGGCATGGTGTTTTTCAGTGCGGCATAATGTTGTTCAGTGCGGCATGGTGTTGTTCAGTGCGGCATGGTGTTGTTCAATGCAGGATCGTGTTGTTCAGTGCAGCATAATGTTGTTCAGTGCAGCATGGTGTTGTTCAGTGCGGCATGGTGTTGTTCAATGCGGCATGGTGTTGTTCACTGCGGGATGGTGTTGTTCAATGCGGGATCGTGTTGTTCAGTGCGGCATAATGTTGTTCAGTGCAGCATGGTGTTGTTCAGTGCGGCATGGTGTTGTTCAGTGCGGCATGGTGTTGTTCAGTGCGACATAATGTTGTTCAGTGCGGCATAATGTTGTTCAGTGCGGCATGGTGTTGTTCAGTGCGGCATGGTGTTGTTCAGTGCGGCATGGTGTTGTTCAGTGCGGCATGGTGTTGTTCAGTGCGGCATGGTGTTGTTTAATGCGGCATGGTGTTGTTCAGTGCGGGATGGTGTTGTGCAGTGCGGGATGGTGTTGTTCAGTGCAGGATGGTGTTGTTCAGTGCGGAATGGTGTTGTTCAGTGCGGCATGGTGTTGTTCAGTGCGGCATGGTGTTGTTCAGTGCGGCATGGTGTTGTTCAGTGCAGGATGGTGTTGTTCAATGCGGGATCGTGTTGTTCAGTGCGGCATGGTGTTGTTCAGTGCGGCATGGTGTTGTTCAGTGCGGCATAATGTTGTTCAGTGCGGCATGGTGTTGTTCAGTGCGGCATGGTGTTGTTCAGTGCGGCATGGTGTTGTTCAGTGCGGCATGGTGTTGTTCAGTGCGGCATAATGTTGTCCAGTGCGCCATAATGTTGTTTAGTGCGGCATGGTGTTGTTTAGTGCGGGATGGTGTTGTTCAGTGCAGGATGGTGTTGTTCAGTGCGGCATGGTGTTGTTCAATGCGGCATGGTGTTGTTCAGTGCGGGATGGTGTTGTTCAGTGCGGCATGGTGTTGTTCAGTGCGGCATAATGTTGTTCAGTGCGGCATGGTGTTGTTCAGTGCGGCATGGTGTTGTTCAGTGCGGCATGGTGTTGTTCAGTGCGGAATGGTGTTGTTCAGTGCGGAATGGTGTTGTTCAGTGCGGCATGGTGTTGTTCAGTGCGGGATGGTGTTCAATGCGGGATCGTGTTGTTCAGTGCGGGGTGGTGTTGTTCAGTGCAGGATGGTGTTGTTAAGTGCAGGATGGTGTTGTTCAGTGCGGCATGGTGTTGTTCAATGCAGGATCGTGTTGTTCAGTGCAGCATAATGTTGTTCAGTGCAGCATGGTGTTGTTCAGTGCGGCATGGTGTTGTTCAATGCGGCATGGTGTTGTTCAGTGCGGGATGGTGTTGTTCAGTGCGGCATGGTGTTTTTCAGTGCGGCATAATGTTGTTCAGTGCGGCATGGTGTTGTTCAGTGCGGCATGGTGTTGTTCAGTGCGACATAATGTTGTTCAGTGCGGCAAAATGTTGTTCAGTGCGGCAAAATGTTGTTCAGTGCGGCATGGTGTTGTTCAGTGCGGCATGGTGTTGTTCAGTGCGGCATGGTGTTGTTCAGTGCAGGATGGTGTTGTTCAGTGCAGGATGGTGTTGTTCAATGCGGCATGGTGTTGTTCAGTGCGGAATGGTGTTGTTCAGTGCGGCATGGTGTTGTTCAGTGCGGCATGGTGTTGTTCAGTGCAGGATGGTGTTGTTCAATGCGGGATGGTGTTGTTCAGTGCGGGATGGTGTTGTTCAGTGCAGGATGGTGTTGTTCAGTGCGGCATGGTGTTGTTCAATGCGGCATGGTGTTGTTCAGTGCAGGATGGTGTTGTTCAGTGCGGCATGGTGTTGTTCAATGCGGCATGGTGTTGTTCAGTGCAGGATGGTGTTGTTCAGTGCGGCATGGTGTTGTTCAATGCGGCATGGTGTTGTTCAATGCGGCATGGTGTTGTTCAATGCGGCATGGTGTTGTTCAGTGCGGCATGGTGTTGTTCAGTGCGGCATGGTGTTCAGTGCAGCGTAATGTTGTTCAGTGCGGCATGGTGTTGTTCAGTGCGGAATGGTGTTGTTCAGTGCAGGATGGTGTTGTTCAGTGCGGCATGGTGTTGTTCAGTGCGGCATGGTGTTGCTCAGTGCGGCATGGTGTTGTTCAGTGCGGGATGGTGTTGTTCATTGCGGCATGGTGTTGTTCAGTGCGGCATGGTGTTGTTCAGTGCGGCATGGTGTTGTTCAGTGCGGCATAATGTTGTTCAGTGCGCCATAATGTTGTTCAGTGCGGCATGGTGTTGTTCAGTGCGGGATGGTGTTGTTCAGTGCAGGATGGTGTTGTTCAGTGCGGCATGGTGTTGTTCAGTGCGGCATAATGTTGTTCAGTGCGGCATAATGTTGTTCAGTGCGGCATAATGTTGTTCAGTGCGGGATGGTGTTGTTCATTGCGGCATGGTGTTGTTCAGTGCGGCATGGTGTTGTTCAGTGCGGCATGGTGTTGTTCAGTGCGGGATGGTGTTGTTCAGTGCAGGATGGTGTTGTTCAGTGCGGCATGGTGTTGTTCAGTGCGGCATGGTGTTGTTCATTTCGGCATAATGTTGTTCAGTGCGGCATAATGTTGTTCAGTGCGGCATGGTGTTGTTCAGTGCGGGATGGTGTTGTTCAGTGCAGGATGGTGTTGTTCAGTGCGGCATGGTGTTGTTCAGTGCGGCATAATGTTGTTCAGTGCGGCATAATGTTGTTCAGTGCGGCATAATGTTGTTCAGTGCGGGATGGTGTTGTTCATTGCGGCATGGTGTTGTTCAGTGCGGCATGGTGTTGTTCAGTGCGGCATGGTGTTGTTCAGTGCGGGATGGTGTTGTTCAGTGCAGGATGGTGTTGTTCAGTGCGGCATGGTGTTGTTCAGTGCGGCATGGTGTTGTTCATTTCGGCATAATGTTGTTCAGTGCGGCATAATGTTGTTTAGTGCGGCATGGTGTTGTTCAGTGCGGGATGGTGTTGTTCAGTGCGTTATAATGTTGTTCAGTGCGGCATGGTGTTGTTCAGTGTGGCATGGTGTTGTTCAGTGCGGCATGGTGTTGTTCAGTGCGGCATAATGTTGTTCAGTGCGGCATAATGTTGTTCAGTGCGGCATGGTGTTGTTCAGTGCGGGATGGTGTTGTTCAGTGCGGGATGGTGTTGTTCAGTGCGGCATGGTGTTCAATGCGGAATGGTGTTGTTCAGTACAGGATGGTGTTGTTCAGTGCGGCATGGTGTTGTTCAGTGCGGCATAATGTTGTTCAGTGCGGCATGGTGTTGTTCAGTGCGGCATGGTGTTGTTCAGTGCGGCATGGTGTTGTTCAGTGCGGCATAATGTTGTTCAGTGCGGCATGGTGTTGTTCAGTGCGGCATGGTGTTGTTCAGTGCGGCATAATGTTCAGTGCGGCATAATGTTGTTCAGTGCGGCATGGTGTTGTTCAGTGCGGGATGGTGTTGTTCAGTGCAGGATGGTGTTGTTCAGTGCGGCATGGTGTTCAGTGCGGGATGGTGTCTTTCAGTGCGGCATGGTGTCGTTCAGTGCGGCATGGTGTCTTTCAGTGCGGCATGGTGTCGTTCAGTGAGGCATGGTGTTGTTCAGTGCGGCATGGTGTTGTTTAGTGCGGCATGGTGTTGTTCAGTGCGGGATGGTGTTGTTCAGTGTGGCATGGTGTTCAGTGCGGCATGGTGTTGTTCAGTGCGGTATCGTGTTGTTCAGTGCGGTATCGTGTTTCTCAGTGCGGTATCGTGTTGTTCAGTGCAGTATCGTTGTGTTGTTCGTATTGTGTTTAACACTTAGCCTCTAACACTTAGCCTCTAACACTTAGCCTCTAGCATCTAGAAGGTAAATAAATAGGAAGGAAGGACTCACCGGTGACGTCTTCGCCCACGTCCAAGCGTTGTACTTTGTATTTTCATCCTTCTGACAGTGGAAAACATAGCCAACAAACACCGTGGAACCTAAACGAATGAAAGAAAACTATCATTTGGCCACAACCAACATTCACAGATACAACACAATGTGACGTGCGGGGTTGAGGTTAAAGGTTGAGTGAAGGGCCCTCGTTTTAAACTACTTTTTTGAAAAGGATTGGGAACAAGTAAGACGTATTTAATTTATTTAATGGGAAGTAGTAAGAGCTATTGAATTTAATCTATGTATTATATTCTATTGTATTGTATTCTGTTGTATTCTTTTGGATTGTATTCACACTAACCCCACTAAAACTTCAGCCCACAGAAACTCGCCTCTGGCGCCTAGCCTCTGGCACTTAGCCTCTAACACTTAGCCTTTAACACTTAGCCTTTAACACTTAGCCTTTAACACTTAGCCTAGAAGGTGAATAAATAGGGTTAAAGGTTGAGTGAAGGGACCTCGTTTTAAACTACTTTTTTGTAAAGGAGTGGGAACAAGTAAGACGTATTTAATTTATTTAATGGGAAGTAGTAAGACTTATTAAATTTATTTAATCTACTTTTCTTCCCAGGCAAAATTTGATGTGCTGCAATTCCAAATTTCCAAAGTGAATGAAGGAATGAAGTCCTTTAAATTATGATTTTGTATAAATACTAGGCATTAACACAAAATCGACGGCACAAAATGGGCAGACTTTACTTGTTTGAAAAGGACTGGTTACAAGACAGACTTTTTTAATTTATTTAATGGGAAGAAGACTTATTTAGTTTAATTGATCTATTTTTGTTCCCTGGCAAAATTCGATTTGCTGCAATTCCAAATTTCCAAAGTGAATGAAGGAAAGAAGTCGTTTAAATTATGATTTTGTTTAAATACTAGGCATAGACACAAAATCTACGGCACAAAATGGGCAGACTTTACTTGTTTGAAGAGGACTGGTTACAAGACAGACTTTTCTGATTTATTTAATGGGAAGAAGACTTATTTAGTTTATTTAATCTATTTTTGTTCCCTGGCAAAATTGGATTTGCTGAAATTGTATTTTGCCAAATCTTGCCTTGAGACCTGATAGGAAGTATTAAACGCTTAGTTAAATCAATACAAGTTGGTAATAAGAGCGAGTAATGTTGGTTGAACCGATGAATGAAGGTTGAAAGCAATTTAAATTATGACTTTGTATAAATACTAGATATTAACAGAACATCTACTGCGCGAAATGGGCAGAGTTTACTTGTTTGAGAAGGAGTGGCTTATTCAAAACTAAGATTTATTTAATCTGTTTGTTCCCAGGCAAAATTGGATGTGATGCAATTCCAAATTTCACCACATGATGGTGCCCAATTTTGACTTCATAGGACATATTAAACACTTAGCTTGTTATTATGTTCAAGGTAATCAGATTTGTTTATTATTCTAATGGCCTCTTCAAAACTATTCTGGATTACTACTTTGGATCTATTCTACATTACTTGGCAACAACATACTCTGTAACAGATTAGGCAGTATAATCATATCTGTTAACTTGAGAGTGCCCACACTCAATCTACTTATCGTGATGTGTTAAATCAATTACTGTTAGACATTATTTGTCTGATAATCTACCAAATCTTTGAATTGAAGAATTTGTGATTTAATTAATAGCTTGTTCAGGGTAATCAGACTTGTATATAATTCTAATGGCCTTCTTTTGAAAACTATTCTGAATTACAACTTTGGATCTTATATTACTTTGCAACAATCTACTCCGTGACAGATTAGGCAGTATAATCACATATGTTAACTTCAGTGCCCACACTGTATTTATTTATGGTTATTTGTTAAATCAAGTACTGTTAGACATGAAATAGGAAGTGTTTAACATAAATGTTATGGCTACTCACCATTGTAGCTCGCTCCTGGTCAATGATACGAGCCTCTTCTTGCAGTGGAAAACTTGCAGCCAACAAACACCGTGGAACCTAAAGGAATGAAATTAAACATTAACATTTCGCCTCGACCAATTTTCACACGTACAACGCAACGCGGCTACACTTCTGCTATTACAAACGTAAATCTCCTTAAACACAATGAGTGTTACTTACCGTGTACGCTCTAGACGGTCCAGTTGCAAGCAGAAAATAAAGATATTTCTGTTGATAATCGTCGCTGCTCAGTGGCTCACGGCCATCGCGCCAACAGATTTGAATTTTGGCGGAGGTTCGGGCAATTACGTCATATCCGCGGCATTTGACTGCGACGTAATACCCGCTTATCTGAAACGGCAGTTAAAAGTAGAGTTACATCAAGTTTTCTTGGAACCTAAACGAATGAAAGAAAACTATCATTTGGCCACAACCAACATTCACAGATACAACACAACGTGCGGGGTTGAGGTTAAAGATTGAGTGAAGGGCCCTCGTTTTAAACTACTGTTTTGAAAAGGAGTGGGAACAAGTAAGACGGATTTAATTTATTTAATGGGAAGTAGTAAGACTTATTAAATTTATTTAATCTACTTTTCTTCCCAGGCAAAATTTGATGTGCTGCAATTCCAAATTTCCAAAGTGAATGAAGGAATGAAGTCCTTTAAATTATGATTTTGTATAAATACTAGGCATTAACACAAAATCGACGGCACAAAATGGGCAGACTTTACTTGTTTGAAAAGGACTGGTTACAAGACAGACTTTTTTAATTTATTTAATGGGAAGAAGACTTATTTAGTTTAATTGATCTATTTTTGTTCCCTGCCAAAATTCGATTTGCTGCAATTCCAAATTTCCAAAGTGAATGAAGGAAAGAAGTCGTTTAAATTATGATTTTGTTTAAATACTAGGCATAGACACAAAATCTACGGCACAAAATGGGCAGACTTTACTTGTTTGAAGAGGACTGGTTACAAGACAGACTTTTCTGATTTATTTAATGGGAAGAGGACTTATTTAGTTTATTTAATCTATTTTTGTTCCCTGGCAAAATTGGATTTGCTGAAATTGTATTTTGCCAAATCTCGATTTGAGACCTGATAGGAAGTATTAAACGCTTAGTTAAATCAATACAAGTTGGTAATAAGAGCGAGTAATGTTGGTTGAACCGATGAATGAAGGTTGAAAGCAATTTAAATTATGACTTTGTATAAATACTAGATATTAACAGAACATCTACTGCGCAAAATGGGCAGAGTTTACTTGTTTGAGAAGGAGTGGCTTATTCAAAACTAAGATTTATGTAATCTGTTTGTTCCCAGGCAAAATTGGATGTGATGCAATTCCAAATTTCACCACATGATGGTGCCCAATTTTGACTTCATAGGACATATTAAACACTTAGCTTGTTATTATGTTCAAGGTAATCAGATTTGTTTATCATTCTAATGGCCTCTTCAAAACTATTCTGGATTACTACTTTGGATCTATTCTACATTACTTGGCAACAACATACTCTGTAACAGATTAGGCAGTATAATCACATATGTTAACTTGAGAGTGCCCACACTCAATCTACTTATCGTGATGTGTTAAATCAATTACTGTTAGACATTATTTGTCTGATAATCTACCAAATCTTTGAATTGAAGAATTTGTGATTTAATTAATAGCTTGTTCAGGGTAATCAGACTTGTATATAATTCTAATGGCCTTCTTTTGAAAACTATTCTGAATTACAACTTTGGATCTTATATTACTTTGCAACAATCTACTCCGTGACAGATTAGGCAGTATAATCACATATGTTAACTTCAGTGCCCACACTGTATTTATTTATGGTTATTTGTTAAATCAAGTACTGTTAGACATGAAATAGGAAGTGTTTAACATAAATGTTATGGCTACTCACCATTGTAGCTCGCTCCTGGTCAATGATACGAGCCTCTTCTTGCAGTGGAAAACTTGCAGCCAACAAACACCGTGGAACCTAAAGGAATGAAATTAAACATTAACATTTCGCCTCGACCAATTTTCACACGTACAACGCAACGCGGCTACACTTCTGCTATTACAAACGTAAATCTCCTTAAACACAATGAGTGTTACTTACCGTGTACGCTCTAGACGGTCCAGTTGCAAGCAGAAAATAAAGATATTTCTGTTGATAATCGTCGCTGCTCAGTGGCTCACGGCCATCGCGCCAACAGATTTGAATTTTGGCGGAGGTTCGGGCAATTACGTCATATCCGCGGCATTTGACTGCGACGTAATACCCGCTTATCTGAAACGGCAGTTAAAAGTAGAGTTACATCAAGTTTTCTTGGAACCTAAACGAATGAAAGAAAACTATCATTTGGCCACAACCAACATTCACAGATACAACACAACGTGCGGGGTTGAGGTTAAAGATTGAGTGAAGGGCCCTCGTTTTAAACTACTGTTTTGAAAAGGAGTGGGAACAAGTAAGACGGATTTAATTTATTTAATGGGAAGTAGTAAGACTTATTAAATTTATTTAATCTACTTTTCTTCCCAGGCAAAATTTGATGTGCTGCAATTCCAAATTTCCAAAGTGAATGAAGGAATGAAGTCCTTTAAATTATGATTTTGTATAAATACTAGGCATTAACACAAAATCGACGGCACAAAATGGGCAGACTTTACTTGTTTGAAAAGGACTGGTTACAAGACAGACTTTTTTAATTTATTTAATGGGAAGAAGACTTATTTAGTTTAATTGATCTATTTTTGTTCCCTGCCAAAATTCGATTTGCTGCAATTCCAAATTTCCAAAGTGAATGAAGGAAAGAAGTCGTTTAAATTATGATTTTGTTTAAATACTAGGCATAGACACAAAATCTACGGCACAAAATGGGCAGACTTTACTTGTTTGAAGAGGACTGGTTACAAGACAGACTTTTCTGATTTATTTAATGGGAAGAGGACTTATTTAGTTTATTTAATCTATTTTTGTTCCCTGGCAAAATTGGATTTGCTGAAATTGTATTTTGCCAAATCTCGATTTGAGACCTGATAGGAAGTATTAAACGCTTAGTTAAATCAATACAAGTTGGTAATAAGAGCGAGTAATGTTGGTTGAACCGATGAATGAAGGTTGAAAGCAATTTAAATTATGACTTTGTATAAATACTAGATATTAACAGAACATCTACTGCGCAAAATGGGCAGAGTTTACTTGTTTGAGAAGGAGTGGCTTATTCAAAACTAAGATTTATGTAATCTGTTTGTTCCCAGGCAAAATTGGATGTGATGCAATTCCAAATTTCACCACATGATGGTGCCCAATTTTGACTTCATAGGACATATTAAACACTTAGCTTGTTATTATGTTCAAGGTAATCAGATTTGTTTATTATTCTAATGGCCTCTTCAAAACTATTCTGGATTACTACTTTGGATCTATTCTACATTACTTGGCAACAACATACTCTGTAACAGATTAGGCAGTATAATCACATATGTTAACTTGAGAGTGCCCACACTCAATCTACTTATCGTGATGTGTTAAATCAATTACTGTTAGACATTATTTGTCTGATAATCTACCAAATCTTTGAATTGAAGAATTTGTGATTTAATTAATAGCTTGTTCAGGGTAATCAGACTTGTATATAATTCTAATGGCCTTCTTTTGAAAACTATTCTGAATTACAACTTTGGATCTTATATTACTTTGCAACAATCTACTCGGTGACAGATTAGGCAGTATAATCACATATGTTAACTTCAGTGCCCACACTGTATTTATTTATGGTTATTTGTTAAATCAAGTACTGTTAGACATGAAATAGGAAGTGTTTAACATAAATGTTATGGCTACTCACCATTGTAGCTCGCTCCTGGTCAATGATATGAGCCTCTTCTTGCAGTGGAAAACTTGCAGCCAACAAACACCGTGGAACCTAAAGGAATGAAATTAAACATTAACATTTCGCCCGGACCAACATTCACACGTACAACGCAACGCGGCTACACTTCTGCTATTACAAACGTAAATCTCCTTAAACACAACGAGTGTTACTTACCGTGTACGCTCTAGGCAAAATTGGATGTGATGCAATTCCAAATCTATCTGAAACGGCAGTTAAAAGTAGAGTTACATCAAGTTTTCTTTTTTAATCAACACAATCATTTACAACCGTTGACCAGAAAGAATCGTCGAAATTCGACGTCCCCCACAAACGCCACGCTCACTCGCTTTTCAGGGCAACAAAAGTACTTCTTTTTAAAAACGATGAGTTGTACTTACCGTGTACGCTCTGGACGGTCCAGTTGCAAGCAGAAAATAAAAATATTTCTCTTGTTAGTCGTATGTTACCATCCGCTGTGTCTTTGTCAACATCGCCGCCATTTTCCTACTTCCTGCTGCGAGCCACGCCCACGGATTTAAATTTGGGCGGAAGCTCTTTCCATTGGCGTCGTTTTCGCGTATAGCAAATCCGATTGGTTGGGAAGGGGGCACGGTTATGCAGCCGAGGAGTCCTGTGATCGGTGGGATGTAAAGTAGGCGTCGACGTCACGTCCGCGTCACGTGACCACGACGTGGCAGACGTCAAATAGCAACCGCTGTTTTGTTTAGTAGACTTACAGTTGTTATGCATTGACATAATGGCGCACACACCAAATAGATTTAAATAAATTAAATAATTCTTCTGCCCACTCTCTTTTAAACAAGTTAACTCTCCCCGCGGATTTGAATTCCGGCGAAAGTTACGCCCATCGACGTCACGTATGTCACGTGACCACGACGTGGCAGATGTCATATAGCAACCGCTGTTTTGTTTAGTAGATTTACAGTTGTTATGCATTGGCATAATGGTGTGCACTCAAAATAGATTTAAATAAATTAAATATTTCTTCTGCCTACTCCCTTTTAAACAAGTTAACTCTGCCCACGTCCATTGACGTCTTGTCTGCGTCACGTGACCACGACGTAGCGACGTCATATAGTAACCGCTGTTTTGACCAGTAGACTTAGTTATTATGCGTTGACATAATGGCGCACTGGTTAGCATGGCCACCTCTTAAGCATGATGATGCGGGTTCGACGCCTGATCAATGTTAGCATGGAGTGAGCTGAAGTGCATGGCGCTGAAGATTTGAATCTTTGAAATGCGCTGAGGTCTGACATATCAGGCAGAATGGTTTGCCATCACGTTCAACAAAAAATAGAAACTTTCCCACTCTGATTAAAACGTCCTGTGTTCATCTACGTATTTTCGTTTTGCTGTGCATCTTTTCCCTGCCATTTCGAGAGCCCAATTGACACTCATAGTTTAAAGAAATGTGTTTGCCCATCCTACTTTGTGGAATTTCACCACATGCGCTTTTGACCAAAATACCAAATTGAACTCAAGTGAAGCCAACACGCACAACCCCCCCCCCCCCACACACACACACACACACACAAATGTTGATATGAACATAAAAGAGCCGCATGCGGTTCGGGAGTTGCGGCTTGGCCAAACCTGTACTATACAACTTTATTTGTATAAAATTTTCACAACAGCTGTCACACAAACAAAGCGGGAAAAACCGAAGACGTGCGTGTTCCGCCCACGCTGGATTTATTTGCACCTTTGAAAAGACACCGTATTGCCGCAGATGTGGCAAAGAGTACTTTTGGGCATCTGAGACGGAAGGATGTCCAAAGCATCACGTCACCTGCTCTGGTAGGCATGGTGGTGGGACGTTGAGGTCAACCGCTTTGGGGTTGGCTGACTCTTTGATTGCAGGATGCCACACACTTGAAGACAGAAGCAGAAAAGCAGAGCTAAATGCAAAATGTACTCACCGGTGACTCCAATTTTTTTCCCCCCTGAAGAAACAGCTGGACGGGTGGCCCCGGCTGGCCAGTGGGACTCTTGTTATTCTGACCCTTTTTAGTGCGCGTTTGGGGCAACAACCGTTTTTTGTGGCGCTCTCTTCTGGTTCAAAAGTGCCCTGCATGTGAATTTGCTTTTCCTGCCTTCTGATTGGATGAGCGCCGGTGTGACGCGGTGCCTCTGTCACCGTGGCGGGGGGTATACGTTGGCATCGGAGCGTCTGCCAACGTCTGAGACCGGCTGGCAGTGTATCGGAGGTGTCGAGTGCGGTGCCGCTGGAGCTCACTCACCAGCTGGTGTTAGGGCCACAGAATGAAGGCCAAGGAGAAGAATAGAAAGAGAAACAGAAACTTCTCCTCCAATTGTTTGATTTGTCTCTTCTGAGCTTCGATGAATTCTTTCAGCTCTTTGTTCCTCTAGGACGGACAAATGGAAAGTGGCATTCAAAAGCCAGTAAGCGTGCAAGTAAGTGCCGGGCTGGCTTTGGGCCCTTACCTGTTGCGCGCTGTGCAGCAGATCCATTCTCTCTTGGAGGATGCAAGCGTCGCGCTCCCTCAACTCGCACATCAGGGCTCGCTTCCATTGGTCCACGGCGCTCCTAAGCTCTTCTCGCTGATCCGCCGTCAGCACGTCATTCACGCCAGCGTGGCTGGCTTTTTCGCCGTCCGTGGCGGGGCAGTCCCGCTGCGGTAGCGCCTCGTACAACATGGCCTCCAGCTCCAGGATCCTCTGGGCCGCAATCCTCGTCCATCAGTGGTCCGGCGGGAGATTTGAGGGCGGCTTACCTTATGAGCCTGGTCCATGGAACACTTCCTGAAGTCCAACTCTTCATCCAGGTAGCCCTTCTGCTTGCAGAACATATCCTAGCACAGCTCAAGGTCAGAATTGTTGGGGCACATTGCCGGAGTTCCCCTTGGCTGATGTCGCGTGTCTGTCTACCTTCTCACTTTCAATGTCCAACATCTTCTGTTGAAGTGCTGACTTGGTCACTTTGATGTATTCTAACCACTGAGGAAAGGCTGCTGTCACATAAGCAGAATGCGAGAGCGTGCGTGGACGTGCGCGTTACCTTCTCGGCTAGGGTGAGAAGGGTCCTGGCGTGAATCACGACCACCTGCTCCTCGTTGGTGAGATTCTGCAAGAGCCCAAAGGCACAGCGTCAACAAGCTTCTTTCAGCGCAAAGCCTTCCAAAAGTCACATTTGAGCCGCCGAGTCTCGTGGAGTGCGAACATAAGGAGTTCGACATACACTTACGGCGTTATAGCCCAGGATGTCCAGCTTCTTCATCAGATCACTGATGACGATGTCCGGGGGAAAGGCGCAAGGAGCAATGTAAGGTGTTCTGGGACCTCGGGTTAAGGTTAGGGTTGTGAGGGACGCCTTACGTACGCTCACGCCCTCGGCCTCGCAGTAGATCTGCAAAGGGCTGAGGCCGTCTGGGAAACGGACTTGCAGAAACTTCAAGACGGGGGAGCGCCACTCCCTCTCCTGAAAGGCAGAGGCATGCATCCGTCCGTCCGTCCGTCCGTCCGTCCGTCACATCTCTGGCCTCAACACGCTTGTGCGAGTCTTCCCACCTCCAGCTCCAGGATGCGGAACTCAAGCAGTTCGTTTTGGTCTCGGATATCCTGGATGTGCTCTTTCAGACGCGCTTCTTCCGCCTCCATCCGCCTGACCTGAAAAGACAGTCAGACCTCATCTGCGGGGCTTCCCGACAGGTGTGACGCCAAGCGACTCCGCCCAGCGCCTTTCTTTCCGTCACCTTTTCGGCCAACTGCTGATTGCTCTGACGCAGCAGCTGCTTCTCCTCCACCCACTTGACATTCTAGAAGAGACAAACGCGTGGACAGCTTTGGAATGTTGTGTCATTTTCATCCACAAATTCTTTGGTTGACTGGAAAATGACATTTGCTTTTCTCCGCATTTTCCCAGCCACGTTCGGGGGGGGGGGGGGGGGGGGGGTTGGTCCAGTAATGCCAGACGGATGAGTGACTGAAGAATGTAGCTATTTTGTCTGAGAAAAAGGTGTGCTCATTGATGAGCTTACCTGTCCTTGTTGCTTCAGCGCTGACTCCAGATCTGCTACTCTGCTTTGATAGTGACCCATTTCTACCATCAGCTTTTCTCTGGTCTGAAAGGAGGAGGAGGGAGGCTCCTCCTCCTCCTTTCAGACCAGAGAACACCCGAGGCTGGGTGAGAACGGGGAGGCTGCGACCCGGCCGGGGGTTGCGGGAAGGGGCGCCACCTTGATCTCCTTCTCGGCGTCGTAGTCCCCTTTCGCTGGTCTGGGCTAGCAGAGCGTAGGCTCGTTGCAGCGCTTGATATTCTTGCGTCAGCTGGCGGTAGCGAAGCTCCGCCTCTTCATGCACACACCAATGCAACACAGCACTAGTACCAGAATCAGTCAGACCGGCGACAAAGCACCCGCGACGCAAAGACGAGTCCGATTCCAGGCTGAAGAGGAATGTTTGGTGCCAATACGCTGGCAGAAATGGCGGGCTACCTCTTCGGGTTCCGTGTCGGGGGTTCTGTCGGTGTGAAAAGACAAGGACGATCCGTCCGAGTCCACCAACACGTCTTCGTCGTAGCCGTAAAATGTTTCGATGACCTGCGGGCGCGGAAGCAAACATCTCTCTGAACAAACTGAAGCGACACCTCACGATGAATCGACGAGAGGAACGATAGCGAGAAAAAGGCCATTTCATCTTGCGCAACACCAAGCAGCCGCAAACAAACAGACTCACCTTGCAGGACCTCACGCTTTGTTCCTCCTCAGAGATTCTCGACGTCGGTATCGTAGCAGCAAATCTCTCTCCTGTCGACACAAATAATCCGCCTTTGAGATTCTTTGGATGCAAAGGGAACGAACGGCTCCGGCGCAGAAACAAACGCGACTCACAATGACATTTCTGACATGAGCTCCTGTCTCCAGAGCCTGAAAAACACGTCACCGGCGATGATTGGAGGGACGCTCGTCTTTTCCAAAAGTGACAACTACAGGGTGTGTCAGGGTTTTCCAGATTATCTTTATCGTATCATTGTGTTGCTTTGACTTTGACTGCGACCTGTAATAAATAATATTATTTATCCCTTATTTATCCCTATCGCTTATCCCTTCCTACACAAAGTCGTAAAACACCCCTTGCTATGTTTTGACTAGAGGTCAAGGGCTTCCTCTATTCAATCCACTCTTACACCCACCCTGTTTCTCTTAATTAAAATGCTCGTGCAGGAGCCGAGAGTCAGACTTCATTCGTACAACGGATGGACTCTCCACCTGCAGGTGTCCAAAAGAACTTACTTGTCTCCCGTGTGGTTCTTGCAAAATAAGTTGGAGCGAGCGCAACTCTAACAGGGTGCATTTTGCCACTAGCTGCCTACGGACAATGACGTCGCGCTCGCGGCTCATGGTTGACGGGCTGAGCAGCCGGGCAAGTCCGTCGTTTTCAGCGCACAGCGAGTGGCAAAGGCGCTGACAAAACGGGAGCTTTGAGCTGCTGAAAACGGCAAAACAAGTCTAAAGCGTGTTCAAACGCGTGCGCACAATGCTCCTGCTTGAAAGGTCGGAATTTAAGGGGCCAATTTTTTGGATGGCGGCCGCCGGCCAAGCTTTGGACGGAAAAGGTTTCCTGGCGACAGCGAGCGAGCGCGGCGCTGCCGTACGTGCACCGAGTCGCCTGCCTGAAGACCTTGGACAAGTCGTCGATGATGTGCCGCTGCTCCACAACTTGAAGGAACTCCATTTCACCGTCCTGCTGGCCGCAACCGCGGTCCAGGTCATTGAGCGAACTAGGCCTTCTCTGTGGAACACAAATGCAGTGGACTCTGTTGGCACGCCGCCGTTGTCCGCGTCGACTTACCAAGCTTGCCATCTCCTCGTTCTCCTGGGTGACAAAGCGCACTTTGTTTTCAAGGCGACACAGCACCAGCGAGAGTTCTTCATTCTTCCTGCTCAGGCGTTTGTTTTTGTACAGGAGTGGCAGAAACTGGCTTTCTGTTTCTCTCAGTCGCTTTAGCTGCAAGCATGAAGTGCGGGATGTGAAAGACGCACAACACGCGGGCCAGAACGTATCCATTCCTTTTGCATCGGTTTGAACGGAATCGTGGCTTTGGCTCCCAATAAAAGACATCTACCAGGCAACCGACTCGCCGCGCCGCTCAACTAATAAGCAAGCGCAATGGGTGCCTCGCTGGATGGCGCGCATCAAACGTAGCGCAAACCTTCAAGCGTGCCGTCAATAAATTACCAGTTCATTGCGCTCTTCAGAAAGCAGGGCGTTTCGATCCTCCAGTTTCCTGATGACTGCGCTGAGCTCAGCGATTTTCAGATGAAACCGTCGCGTGTCCCGATCCTCCTGAGACTGAAAACGCCCCGCAACACACACACACAAGCACTCGTTCAAAGTTCAAAACTGTTTTTGTGCTACCTTCATCCAGCAACGAACTAAGTCATGCGTACTGCAAGTGTGTGATGAGGTGGCTTACGCAATGAAGAGGATTGCTAGTAGCGGCGTTGACCCCACTTCCAGGGTAGTTTAGGCCCGCCCTTTGGGAATCCCTCAGGGCAGCGATCTGCTGCTCGGCAGCCTGAGTCTGCAGCTGAAGGCGGTGGACGTGGCCGGCCCCAGGGCTTCATCCAAAACACTAACCGCTCTGTCTTTCAGCTTGATCTCATCCGTCTGGATGTACAAACGGGGAGCGCTCAGGCAGGCGGGCAAACTCATTTGCCAGAATTGTGACAAAAACAAAGAGAGCAACCGGCCAATTTTTTTCTGGAATCGACTAGAACACCTTTGCTGTGACAAAAGCGAAGCGAGCAACCGGACATTTTCTTCTTGTGAAATAGAATAGAATAGAATGCCTTAGGTGTCATTGCACTGCAGGTATACAACGAAATTGGGAACATAGCCACGCACCGCGCATCTGATCAGTCCTACCAGTCGGCGGATCTCCCTCTCGCAGTCTCTCTTGGTTCGGCTCAGCTCCTCCCGATGCTGGTGATGAGCCGATCGGAGCTCGGCCGCTCGGGACTGCCAGGCCTGCTGGGCCGCTGCCAGGGCTTCTTCCGCGCTCCTGGTGGAGGCGACACCGCTCGGTCTCCCGACACCGCCGCGTCTCCTCCACCTCCGCCAGCAAAGCGCCCCCCCTCCTCACCTGAGCAGACATTGCGCCACACCGGGCCGTTGAGACCGCAACGGAGCGCCGCGACGCTTACTGGGGACAAGCTACACAATACGGTAGCGGCCGCATCGAAGCCCGACGTGGCGTGCGGATAGTCAGACACGGATAGAGCGGATCACCTTGTCCATGGAGCCGTCCCTCAGGCTGAGGACCAAGGCATTCAGTCGCTGGATCTCTCCATCTTTGATTTTGATCACTCTCATCAGCTCCATTTCATGCTGCCGCAGTAATGTCTCCCTGGTAATGGCTAACTCTTTCTGCTTCTCCTCATGGAGTTTGCTTTTGAGTTCCGTCATGGCGGCGGTGGCACGGTGGTGCTCCGCCCGCAGGTCCTGACTTCTCTCTCTCTCCAGACAGCTGACCTGACATGACTTAGACTTAGACAAACTTTATTGTCATCTTGTCTGCACATGGTGCATACAAAACGAAATTCCGTTGCATACGTCTTACAACAAAGTAGTGATATTGCAGTTGAATAGAAGTAACATATCCTATGAAAATATATATATATACATATATACTATATATATATATATATATATTAAAAATAAGTATAAAGTGCAGCAGTGATAATTATGCAATAGTGCAAGTAGGCAAAACAGTATTCAAGAGTGTGCAGAGGAATGCTAAACCATGTATTAAACTTCTATTTAAAGGGTTTATACAAGTTCAGTAAAGTTGGTAGTGCGAGATAGTGCAAGATAGAGGTCCGTAGTGTCATAAAGTACAGTTCTGTGAATGTGTGATGCAGAGTTCAGTTTAGAGCTCAACAGTTCTAGTGTTCAACAGTCTGATGACAGCAGGGAAAAAGCTGTTGCAGAACCTGGTGGACCTGCAGCGGATGCTGCAAACCTCTTCCCAGAGGGCAGCAGGGAGAACAGTCCATGGTGGGGGTGTGATGGGTCATTGATGATGTTACGGGCACGGGACATGCAGCGCTGAGATGAAATGTCCTGAATGGAGGGAAGAGGAGCCCCTATGATCCTCTCTGCTGTCCTCACCACTCTCCAGACAGACAGACTTTTCTGATTTATTTAATGGGAAGAGGACTTATTTAGTTTATTTAATCTATTTTTGTTCCCTGGCAAAATTGGATTTGCTGAAATTGTATTTTGCCAAATCTCGATTTGAGACCTGATAGGAAGTATTAAACGCTTAGTTAAATCAATACAAGTTGGTAATAAGAGCGAGTAATGTTGGTTGAACCGATGAATGAAGGTTGAAAGCAATTTAAATTATGACTTTGTATAAATACTAGATATTAACAGAACATCTACTGCGCAAAATGGGCAGAGTTTACTTGTTTGAGAAGGAGTGGCTTATTCAAAACTAAGATTTATGTAATCTGTTTGTTCCCAGGCAAAATTGGATGTGATGCAATTCCAAATTTCACCACATGATGGTGCCCAATTTTGACTTCATAGGACATATTAAACACTTAGCTTGTTATTATGTTCAAGGTAATCAGATTTGTTTATCATTCTAATGGCCTCTTCAAAACTATTCTGGATTACTACTTTGGATCTATTCTACATTACTTGGCAACAACATACTCTGTAACAGATTAGGCAGTATAATCACATATGTTAACTTGAGAGTGCCCACACTCAATCTACTTATCGTGATGTGTTAAATCAATTACTGTTAGACATTATTTGTCTGATAATCTACCAAATCTTTGAATTGAAGAATTTGTGATTTAATTAATAGCTTGTTCAGGGTAATCAGACTTGTATATAATTCTAATGGCCTTCTTTTGAAAACTATTCTGAATTACAACTTTGGATCTTATATTACTTTGCAACAATCTACTCCGTGACAGATTAGGCAGTATAATCACATATGTTAACTTCAGTGCCCACACTGTATTTATTTATGGTTATTTGTTAAATCAAGTACTGTTAGACATGAAATAGGAAGTGTTTAACATAAATGTTATGGCTACTCACCATTGTAGCTCGCTCCTGGTCAATGATACGAGCCTCTTCTTGCAGTGGAAAACTTGCAGCCAACAAACACCGTGGAACCTAAAGGAATGAAATTAAACATTAACATTTCGCCTCGACCAATTTTCACACGTACAACGCAACGCGGCTACACTTCTGCTATTACAAACGTAAATCTCCTTAAACACAATGAGTGTTACTTACCGTGTACGCTCTAGACGGTCCAGTTGCAAGCAGAAAATAAAGATATTTCTGTTGATAATCGTCGCTGCTCAGTGGCTCACGGCCATCGCGCCAACAGATTTGAATTTTGGCGGAGGTTCGGGCAATTACGTCATATCCGCGGCATTTGACTGCGACGTAATACCCGCTTATCTGAAACGGCAGTTAAAAGTAGAGTTACATCAAGTTTTCTTGGAACCTAAACGAATGAAAGAAAACTATCATTTGGCCACAACCAACATTCACAGATACAACACAACGTGCGGGGTTGAGGTTAAAGATTGAGTGAAGGGCCCTCGTTTTAAACTACTGTTTTGAAAAGGAGTGGGAACAAGTAAGACGGATTTAATTTATTTAATGGGAAGTAGTAAGACTTATTAAATTTATTTAATCTACTTTTCTTCCCAGGCAAAATTTGATGTGCTGCAATTCCAAATTTCCAAAGTGAATGAAGGAATGAAGTCCTTTAAATTATGATTTTGTATAAATACTAGGCATTAACACAAAATCGACGGCACAAAATGGGCAGACTTTACTTGTTTGAAAAGGACTGGTTACAAGACAGACTTTTTTAATTTATTTAATGGGAAGAAGACTTATTTAGTTTAATTGATCTATTTTTGTTCCCTGCCAAAATTCGATTTGCTGCAATTCCAAATTTCCAAAGTGAATGAAGGAAAGAAGTCGTTTAAATTATGATTTTGTTTAAATACTAGGCATAGACACAAAATCTACGGCACAAAATGGGCAGACTTTACTTGTTTGAAGAGGACTGGTTACAAGACAGACTTTTCTGATTTATTTAATGGGAAGAGGACTTATTTAGTTTATTTAATCTATTTTTGTTCCCTGGCAAAATTGGATTTGCTGAAATTGTATTTTGCCAAATCTCGATTTGAGACCTGATAGGAAGTATTAAACGCTTAGTTAAATCAATACAAGTTGGTAATAAGAGCGAGTAATGTTGGTTGAACCGATGAATGAAGGTTGAAAGCAATTTAAATTATGACTTTGTATAAATACTAGATATTAACAGAACATCTACTGCGCAAAATGGGCAGAGTTTACTTGTTTGAGAAGGAGTGGCTTATTCAAAACTAAGATTTATGTAATCTGTTTGTTCCCAGGCAAAATTGGATGTGATGCAATTCCAAATTTCACCACATGATGGTGCCCAATTTTGACTTCATAGGACATATTAAACACTTAGCTTGTTATTATGTTCAAGGTAATCAGATTTGTTTATTATTCTAATGGCCTCTTCAAAACTATTCTGGATTACTACTTTGGATCTATTCTACATTACTTGGCAACAACATACTCTGTAACAGATTAGGCAGTATAATCACATATGTTAACTTGAGAGTGCCCACACTCAATCTACTTATCGTGATGTGTTAAATCAATTACTGTTAGACATTATTTGTCTGATAATCTACCAAATCTTTGAATTGAAGAATTTGTGATTTAATTAATAGCTTGTTCAGGGTAATCAGACTTGTATATAATTCTAATGGCCTTCTTTTGAAAACTATTCTGAATTACAACTTTGGATCTTATATTACTTTGCAACAATCTACTCGGTGACAGATTAGGCAGTATAATCACATATGTTAACTTCAGTGCCCACACTGTATTTATTTATGGTTATTTGTTAAATCAAGTACTGTTAGACATGAAATAGGAAGTGTTTAACATAAATGTTATGGCTACTCACCATTGTAGCTCGCTCCTGGTCAATGATATGAGCCTCTTCTTGCAGTGGAAAACTTGCAGCCAACAAACACCGTGGAACCTAAAGGAATGAAATTAAACATTAACATTTCGCCCGGACCAACATTCACACGTACAACGCAACGCGGCTACACTTCTGCTATTACAAACGTAAATCTCCTTAAACACAACGAGTGTTACTTACCGTGTACGCTCTAGGCAAAATTGGATGTGATGCAATTCCAAATCTATCTGAAACGGCAGTTAAAAGTAGAGTTACATCAAGTTTTCTTTTTTAATCAACACAATCATTTACAACCGTTGACCAGAAAGAATCGTCGAAATTCGACGTCCCCCACAAACGCCACGCTCACTCGCTTTTCAGGGCAACAAAAGTACTTCTTTTTAAAAACGATGAGTTGTACTTACCGTGTACGCTCTGGACGGTCCAGTTGCAAGCAGAAAATAAAAATATTTCTCTTGTTAGTCGTATGTTACCATCCGCTGTGTCTTTGTCAACATCGCCGCCATTTTCCTACTTCCTGCTGCGAGCCACGCCCACGGATTTAAATTTGGGCGGAAGCTCTTTCCATTGGCGTCGTTTTCGCGTATAGCAAATCCGATTGGTTGGGAAGGGGGCACGGTTATGCAGCCGAGGAGTCCTGTGATCGGTGGGATGTAAAGTAGGCGTCGACGTCACGTCCGCGTCACGTGACCACGACGTGGCAGACGTCAAATAGCAACCGCTGTTTTGTTTAGTAGACTTACAGTTGTTATGCATTGACATAATGGCGCACACACCAAATAGATTTAAATAAATTAAATAATTCTTCTGCCCACTCTCTTTTAAACAAGTTAACTCTCCCCGCGGATTTGAATTCCGGCGAAAGTTACGCCCATCGACGTCACGTATGTCACGTGACCACGACGTGGCAGATGTCATATAGCAACCGCTGTTTTGTTTAGTAGATTTACAGTTGTTATGCATTGGCATAATGGTGTGCACTCAAAATAGATTTAAATAAATTAAATATTTCTTCTGCCTACTCCCTTTTAAACAAGTTAACTCTGCCCACGTCCATTGACGTCTTGTCTGCGTCACGTGACCACGACGTAGCGACGTCATATAGTAACCGCTGTTTTGACCAGTAGACTTAGTTATTATGCGTTGACATAATGGCGCACTGGTTAGCATGGCCACCTCTTAAGCATGATGATGCGGGTTCGACGCCTGATCAATGTTAGCATGGAGTGAGCTGAAGTGCATGGCGCTGAAGATTTGAATCTTTGAAATGCGCTGAGGTCTGACATATCAGGCAGAATGGTTTGCCATCACGTTCAACAAAAAATAGAAACTTTCCCACTCTGATTAAAACGTCCTGTGTTCATCTACGTATTTTCGTTTTGCTGTGCATCTTTTCCCTGCCATTTCGAGAGCCCAATTGACACTCATAGTTTAAAGAAATGTGTTTGCCCATCCTACTTTGTGGAATTTCACCACATGCGCTTTTGACCAAAATACCAAATTGAACTCAAGTGAAGCCAACACGCACAACCCCCCCCCCCCCACACACACACACACACACACAAATGTTGATATGAACATAAAAGAGCCGCATGCGGTTCGGGAGTTGCGGCTTGGCCAAACCTGTACTATACAACTTTATTTGTATAAAATTTTCACAACAGCTGTCACACAAACAAAGCGGGAAAAACCGAAGACGTGCGTGTTCCGCCCACGCTGGATTTATTTGCACCTTTGAAAAGACACCGTATTGCCGCAGATGTGGCAAAGAGTACTTTTGGGCATCTGAGACGGAAGGATGTCCAAAGCATCACGTCACCTGCTCTGGTAGGCATGGTGGTGGGACGTTGAGGTCAACCGCTTTGGGGTTGGCTGACTCTTTGATTGCAGGATGCCACACACTTGAAGACAGAAGCAGAAAAGCAGAGCTAAATGCAAAATGTACTCACCGGTGACTCCAATTTTTTTCCCCCCTGAAGAAACAGCTGGACGGGTGGCCCCGGCTGGCCAGTGGGACTCTTGTTATTCTGACCCTTTTTAGTGCGCGTTTGGGGCAACAACCGTTTTTTGTGGCGCTCTCTTCTGGTTCAAAAGTGCCCTGCATGTGAATTTGCTTTTCCTGCCTTCTGATTGGATGAGCGCCGGTGTGACGCGGTGCCTCTGTCACCGTGGCGGGGGGTATACGTTGGCATCGGAGCGTCTGCCAACGTCTGAGACCGGCTGGCAGTGTATCGGAGGTGTCGAGTGCGGTGCCGCTGGAGCTCACTCACCAGCTGGTGTTAGGGCCACAGAATGAAGGCCAAGGAGAAGAATAGAAAGAGAAACAGAAACTTCTCCTCCAATTGTTTGATTTGTCTCTTCTGAGCTTCGATGAATTCTTTCAGCTCTTTGTTCCTCTAGGACGGACAAATGGAAAGTGGCATTCAAAAGCCAGTAAGCGTGCAAGTAAGTGCCGGGCTGGCTTTGGGCCCTTACCTGTTGCGCGCTGTGCAGCAGATCCATTCTCTCTTGGAGGATGCAAGCGTCGCGCTCCCTCAACTCGCACATCAGGGCTCGCTTCCATTGGTCCACGGCGCTCCTAAGCTCTTCTCGCTGATCCGCCGTCAGCACGTCATTCACGCCAGCGTGGCTGGCTTTTTCGCCGTCCGTGGCGGGGCAGTCCCGCTGCGGTAGCGCCTCGTACAACATGGCCTCCAGCTCCAGGATCCTCTGGGCCGCAATCCTCGTCCATCAGTGGTCCGGCGGGAGATTTGAGGGCGGCTTACCTTATGAGCCTGGTCCATGGAACACTTCCTGAAGTCCAACTCTTCATCCAGGTAGCCCTTCTGCTTGCAGAACATATCCTAGCACAGCTCAAGGTCAGAATTGTTGGGGCACATTGCCGGAGTTCCCCTTGGCTGATGTCGCGTGTCTGTCTACCTTCTCACTTTCAATGTCCAACATCTTCTGTTGAAGTGCTGACTTGGTCACTTTGATGTATTCTAACCACTGAGGAAAGGCTGCTGTCACATAAGCAGAATGCGAGAGCGTGCGTGGACGTGCGCGTTACCTTCTCGGCTAGGGTGAGAAGGGTCCTGGCGTGAATCACGACCACCTGCTCCTCGTTGGTGAGATTCTGCAAGAGCCCAAAGGCACAGCGTCAACAAGCTTCTTTCAGCGCAAAGCCTTCCAAAAGTCACATTTGAGCCGCCGAGTCTCGTGGAGTGCGAACATAAGGAGTTCGACATACACTTACGGCGTTATAGCCCAGGATGTCCAGCTTCTTCATCAGATCACTGATGACGATGTCCGGGGGAAAGGCGCAAGGAGCAATGTAAGGTGTTCTGGGACCTCGGGTTAAGGTTAGGGTTGTGAGGGACGCCTTACGTACGCTCACGCCCTCGGCCTCGCAGTAGATCTGCAAAGGGCTGAGGCCGTCTGGGAAACGGACTTGCAGAAACTTCAAGACGGGGGAGCGCCACTCCCTCTCCTGAAAGGCAGAGGCATGCATCCGTCCGTCCGTCCGTCCGTCCGTCCGTCACATCTCTGGCCTCAACACGCTTGTGCGAGTCTTCCCACCTCCAGCTCCAGGATGCGGAACTCAAGCAGTTCGTTTTGGTCTCGGATATCCTGGATGTGCTCTTTCAGACGCGCTTCTTCCGCCTCCATCCGCCTGACCTGAAAAGACAGTCAGACCTCATCTGCGGGGCTTCCCGACAGGTGTGACGCCAAGCGACTCCGCCCAGCGCCTTTCTTTCCGTCACCTTTTCGGCCAACTGCTGATTGCTCTGACGCAGCAGCTGCTTCTCCTCCACCCACTTGACATTCTAGAAGAGACAAACGCGTGGACAGCTTTGGAATGTTGTGTCATTTTCATCCACAAATTCTTTGGTTGACTGGAAAATGACATTTGCTTTTCTCCGCATTTTCCCAGCCACGTTCGGGGGGGGGGGGGGGGGGGGGTTGGTCCAGTAATGCCAGACGGATGAGTGACTGAAGAATGTAGCTATTTTGTCTGAGAAAAAGGTGTGCTCATTGATGAGCTTACCTGTCCTTGTTGCTTCAGCGCTGACTCCAGATCTGCTACTCTGCTTTGATAGTGACCCATTTCTACCATCAGCTTTTCTCTGGTCTGAAAGGAGGAGGAGGGAGGCTCCTCCTCCTCCTTTCAGACCAGAGAACACCCGAGGCTGGGTGAGAACGGGGAGGCTGCGACCCGGCCGGGGGTTGCGGGAAGGGGCGCCACCTTGATCTCCTTCTCGGCGTCGTAGTCCCCTTTCGCTGGTCTGGGCTAGCAGAGCGTAGGCTCGTTGCAGCGCTTGATATTCTTGCGTCAGCTGGCGGTAGCGAAGCTCCGCCTCTTCATGCACACACCAATGCAACACAGCACTAGTACCAGAATCAGTCAGACCGGCGACAAAGCACCCGCGACGCAAAGACGAGTCCGATTCCAGGCTGAAGAGGAATGTTTGGTGCCAATACGCTGGCAGAAATGGCGGGCTACCTCTTCGGGTTCCGTGTCGGGGGTTCTGTCGGTGTGAAAAGACAAGGACGATCCGTCCGAGTCCACCAACACGTCTTCGTCGTAGCCGTAAAATGTTTCGATGACCTGCGGGCGCGGAAGCAAACATCTCTCTGAACAAACTGAAGCGACACCTCACGATGAATCGACGAGAGGAACGATAGCGAGAAAAAGGCCATTTCATCTTGCGCAACACCAAGCAGCCGCAAACAAACAGACTCACCTTGCAGGACCTCACGCTTTGTTCCTCCTCAGAGATTCTCGACGTCGGTATCGTAGCAGCAAATCTCTCTCCTGTCGACACAAATAATCCGCCTTTGAGATTCTTTGGATGCAAAGGGAACGAACGGCTCCGGCGCAGAAACAAACGCGACTCACAATGACATTTCTGACATGAGCTCCTGTCTCCAGAGCCTGAAAAACACGTCACCGGCGATGATTGGAGGGACGCTCGTCTTTTCCAAAAGTGACAACTACAGGGTGTGTCAGGGTTTTCCAGATTATCTTTATCGTATCATTGTGTTGCTTTGACTTTGACTGCGACCTGTAATAAATAATATTATTTATCCCTTATTTATCCCTATCGCTTATCCCTTCCTACACAAAGTCGTAAAACACCCCTTGCTATGTTTTGACTAGAGGTCAAGGGCTTCCTCTATTCAATCCACTCTTACACCCACCCTGTTTCTCTTAATTAAAATGCTCGTGCAGGAGCCGAGAGTCAGACTTCATTCGTACAACGGATGGACTCTCCACCTGCAGGTGTCCAAAAGAACTTACTTGTCTCCCGTGTGGTTCTTGCAAAATAAGTTGGAGCGAGCGCAACTCTAACAGGGTGCATTTTGCCACTAGCTGCCTACGGACAATGACGTCGCGCTCGCGGCTCATGGTTGACGGGCTGAGCAGCCGGGCAAGTCCGTCGTTTTCAGCGCACAGCGAGTGGCAAAGGCGCTGACAAAACGGGAGCTTTGAGCTGCTGAAAACGGCAAAACAAGTCTAAAGCGTGTTCAAACGCGTGCGCACAATGCTCCTGCTTGAAAGGTCGGAATTTAAGGGGCCAATTTTTTGGATGGCGGCCGCCGGCCAAGCTTTGGACGGAAAAGGTTTCCTGGCGACAGCGAGCGAGCGCGGCGCTGCCGTACGTGCACCGAGTCGCCTGCCTGAAGACCTTGGACAAGTCGTCGATGATGTGCCGCTGCTCCACAACTTGAAGGAACTCCATTTCACCGTCCTGCTGGCCGCAACCGCGGTCCAGGTCATTGAGCGAACTAGGCCTTCTCTGTGGAACACAAATGCAGTGGACTCTGTTGGCACGCCGCCGTTGTCCGCGTCGACTTACCAAGCTTGCCATCTCCTCGTTCTCCTGGGTGACAAAGCGCACTTTGTTTTCAAGGCGACACAGCACCAGCGAGAGTTCTTCATTCTTCCTGCTCAGGCGTTTGTTTTTGTACAGGAGTGGCAGAAACTGGCTTTCTGTTTCTCTCAGTCGCTTTAGCTGCAAGCATGAAGTGCGGGATGTGAAAGACGCACAACACGCGGGCCAGAACGTATCCATTCCTTTTGCATCGGTTTGAACGGAATCGTGGCTTTGGCTCCCAATAAAAGACATCTACCAGGCAACCGACTCGCCGCGCCGCTCAACTAATAAGCAAGCGCAATGGGTGCCTCGCTGGATGGCGCGCATCAAACGTAGCGCAAACCTTCAAGCGTGCCGTCAATAAATTACCAGTTCATTGCGCTCTTCAGAAAGCAGGGCGTTTCGATCCTCCAGTTTCCTGATGACTGCGCTGAGCTCAGCGATTTTCAGATGAAACCGTCGCGTGTCCCGATCCTCCTGAGACTGAAAACGCCCCGCAACACACACACACAAGCACTCGTTCAAAGTTCAAAACTGTTTTTGTGCTACCTTCATCCAGCAACGAACTAAGTCATGCGTACTGCAAGTGTGTGATGAGGTGGCTTACGCAATGAAGAGGATTGCTAGTAGCGGCGTTGACCCCACTTCCAGGGTAGTTTAGGCCCGCCCTTTGGGAATCCCTCAGGGCAGCGATCTGCTGCTCGGCAGCCTGAGTCTGCAGCTGAAGGCGGTGGACGTGGCCGGCCCCAGGGCTTCATCCAAAACACTAACCGCTCTGTCTTTCAGCTTGATCTCATCCGTCTGGATGTACAAACGGGGAGCGCTCAGGCAGGCGGGCAAACTCATTTGCCAGAATTGTGACAAAAACAAAGAGAGCAACCGGCCAATTTTTTTCTGGAATCGACTAGAACACCTTTGCTGTGACAAAAGCGAAGCGAGCAACCGGACATTTTCTTCTTGTGAAATAGAATAGAATAGAATGCCTTAGGTGTCATTGCACTGCAGGTATACAACGAAATTGGGAACATAGCCACGCACCGCGCATCTGATCAGTCCTACCAGTCGGCGGATCTCCCTCTCGCAGTCTCTCTTGGTTCGGCTCAGCTCCTCCCGATGCTGGTGATGAGCCGATCGGAGCTCGGCCGCTCGGGACTGCCAGGCCTGCTGGGCCGCTGCCAGGGCTTCTTCCGCGCTCCTGGTGGAGGCGACACCGCTCGGTCTCCCGACACCGCCGCGTCTCCTCCACCTCCGCCAGCAAAGCGCCCCCCCTCCTCACCTGAGCAGACATTGCGCCACACCGGGCCGTTGAGACCGCAACGGAGCGCCGCGACGCTTACTGGGGACAAGCTACACAATACGGTAGCGGCCGCATCGAAGCCCGACGTGGCGTGCGGATAGTCAGACACGGATAGAGCGGATCACCTTGTCCATGGAGCCGTCCCTCAGGCTGAGGACCAAGGCATTCAGTCGCTGGATCTCTCCATCTTTGATTTTGATCACTCTCATCAGCTCCATTTCATGCTGCCGCAGTAATGTCTCCCTGGTAATGGCTAACTCTTTCTGCTTCTCCTCATGGAGTTTGCTTTTGAGTTCCGTCATGGCGGCGGTGGCACGGTGGTGCTCCGCCCGCAGGTCCTGACTTCTCTCTCTCTCCAGACAGCTGACCTGACATGACTTAGACTTAGACAAACTTTATTGTCATCTTGTCTGCACATGGTGCATACAAAACGAAATTCCGTTGCATACGTCTTACAACAAAGTAGTGATATTGCAGTTGAATAGAAGTAACATATCCTATGAAAATATATATATATACATATATACTATATATATATATATATATATTAAAAATAAGTATAAAGTGCAGCAGTGATAATTATGCAATAGTGCAAGTAGGCAAAACAGTATTCAAGAGTGTGCAGAGGAATGCTAAACCATGTATTAAACTTCTATTTAAAGGGTTTATACAAGTTCAGTAAAGTTGGTAGTGCGAGATAGTGCAAGATAGAGGTCCGTAGTGTCATAAAGTACAGTTCTGTGAATGTGTGATGCAGAGTTCAGTTTAGAGCTCAACAGTTCTAGTGTTCAACAGTCTGATGACAGCAGGGAAAAAGCTGTTGCAGAACCTGGTGGACCTGCAGCGGATGCTGCAAACCTCTTCCCAGAGGGCAGCAGGGAGAACAGTCCATGGTGGGGGTGTGATGGGTCATTGATGATGTTACGGGCACGGGACATGCAGCGCTGAGATGAAATGTCCTGAATGGAGGGAAGAGGAGCCCCTATGATCCTCTCTGCTGTCCTCACCACTCTCCTCACGTTCTTCCAATCGGAGGCGGTGCAGCCTCCACACCACACAGAGAGACAGCTTGTCAGAATGCTCTCTATGGTGCTCCTGTAGAACGTCCTCATGATGGGTGGGGGCAGGTGGGCTCTCCTCATCCTCCGCAGGAAGTACAAGCGCTTCTGTGCCCTCTTGACCAGTGCCGTAGTGTTCATAGTCCAGGTGAGGTCTTCTGTGATGTGGACCCCCAGGAATTTGGTGGTGCTGACCACCTCCACAGCTGAGCTGTTGATGATCAGTGGAGCGTGGTGAGGCTGTTTTTTCCTGAAGTCGACGATGATCTCCTTCATCTTCTCCTCATTCAGGATCAGGCTGTTTTCTCTGCACCAGCCCACCAGCTGCTCCACCTCCTCTCTGTAGTCCAGGTCGTTGTTGTCTCTGATGAGCCCCACCACCGTTGTGTCGTCTGCTGACTTCACGATGTGATTGGTGGTGAACCTGAGGACGCAGTCGTGTGTCATCAGGGTGCACAGCAGGGGGCTCAGGACGCAGCCCTGAAGGGAGCCTGTGCTGAGGGTGATGACATCAGAGGTGTTCTGTCCGACCCGGACTGACTGAGGTCTGTTGGTGAGGAAGTCTAGCAGCCAGTTGCGAAGGGGGGTGTTGAAGCCCAGGTGTTCCAATTTTCCTACCAGATGCTGTGGGATGATGGTGTTAAACGCTGAGCTGAAGTCCAGGAACAGCCTCCGCACATGGGTGTTCTTCTCCTCCAGGTGAGCCAGGCTCAGGTGAAGAACGGAGGAGATGGCGTCCTGAGTGGAGCGGTTTTGCCGGTCGGCAAACTGGAACGGGTCAAATAATAGGGGGAGTCTGGAAACGATGTGACCTTTAAGCAGCCTTTCGAAGCACTTCATCATAACCGGAGTCAGTGCAACAGGCCGGTAATCATTAAATGAGGTGATTTGAGGTTTCTTCGGCACCGGAATGATGGAGGCAGTCTTAAAGCACGCCGGCACTGTGGCTTGGCCCAGCGAGGTGTTAAAAATGTCTGTGATGACCCCAGCCAGATGACTTGCACATTCCCTGAACACACGCCCAGGAATGTTGTCGGGGCCAGGGGCCTTACAGGGGTTGACTCTCCTCAGGGTCTTCAACACATCGGCGGAGTCAAGGCAGAGTACCTCCTCTTCCTGATGGGGGACAGTTTTAACTGCTGGAGTGCCGTTTAGTGCCTCGAACCTCCCAAAGAAGTTATTTAGACCATTTAGAAAGTCAGCATCAACTACACCCACCGGGGGGGGGAGGGTGAGTTGTAGTCTGTAATCGCCCGTATGCCTTGCCACATACTCCTGATGTTTTTGACGTCGTGGAAACGATCCTGAAATTTTCGACTGCGGTCTCGCTTCGCTATCCTGATGGCACGGTTCAAGTTGGCTCTCGCTGTCCTCAGTGTCTCCTTGTCGCCAGACTTGAAGGCAGAGTTCCGCGCTCGTAGCGTTTGACGTACCTCCTCAGTCATCCAGGGTCGTTGGTTGCCCCGGGTGATGATATTCTTAGTGGTGCTGACGTCCTCGGTGCATTTGTTGATGTAGGCTGACACAGTCATGGCACACGCATGCCTAATCTACATCGGGAAAACTGGGAGGGAGGGAGGCAGGCAGGGAGGCAGGCAGGGAGGCAGGCAGGGAGGCAGGCAGTGTCTGTCTGTTGAGGTTTTCACCTTGTTCTTCTCCTGCTGAAGTTCTAACTGGACGTCCATCAGTTTGGTTCTCAGCTCGTCATTGGCGGCCTGAAGGGCGTCCGTTCGCTCCGCCTTGGCCCGCCCTGCCGGAGCTCGTTTGGACATCTCTTACTCGAGTCTCGCCCGGTCGTCAGTCAGAGATCACAACATTTGTACCTGGAGAGCACAAACGCAGCGCTGTTTTCCACTGGCTTCGAACTCAACTTCAATCGGTACCGTAACTTACAACATCATAAACATAGAACTAGCTTGACTTATTCATTGAATAAATGCATTTGGTTCTTCAAAACTGCATCACGCAACATAGCGTGACCGAGACGGCCGTTATCCACCTGCGTGAAGTTATTTGGTGAAATGAATGAGATGTTTAAGACACCATCGTTCTGTCTCTATGTAGATGAAGGTAAATAATCGATTGCTGAAGGTCCAAAGGTGTTGTGATAAACAAATAAACATATTAGTGATTAGTGACATATTTGTGATAAACATATTAGGCAGGATAATCACATATGTTAACGTGACTGCCCACACTGTATTTATTTATGGTTATTTGTTAAATCGAGTACTGTTAGACATGAAATAGGAAGTGTTTAACATAAATGGAAGACGAAAGGGGTACTCACCATTGTAGCTCCTGCTGGTCAATGATACGAGCCTCTTCTTGCAGTGGAAAACATACAGCCAACAAACACCGTGGAACCTAAAGGAATGAAATTAAACATTAACATTTAGCCTCAACCAACATTCACAGATACAACGCAACGCAAACTACACAAACGTAAATCTTTTTAAACACAATGAGTTGTACTTACCGTGTACGCTCTAGACGGTCCACTTGCAAGCGGAAAATAAAGATATTTCTGTTGATAATCGTCGTGTTTGTATCCGGTGTCTCGCTCAAGGCCATTGCGCCCACAGATTTGAATTTTGGCGAGAGTTCAGCCTATTGACGTCATTTCCGCGGTGTAATACCCGCATATCTGAAACGGCAAAGTTAAGAGTAGAGTTAAATAAAGTTTTTAGTCAACGCAATAATTTACAACCGTTGACCAGTCGAAATAATCGTCGAAATTTGGCGTCTGTGGCTGGAAGCAGACGCCGAGTTCGACATTCCTCCCAAACGCCACACTCCCTCGCTTTTCAGGGCTAAAAAAAAACAGTTGTAATTACCTTGTACGCTCTAGACGGTCAAGTTGCAAGCTGAAAACAAAAATATTTGCCTTGTTAGTCATCGTGTTACTAACAGCTGTGTCTTGTTTGCCAGAACTGCCGCTTTCCTACTTCCTGTTGCAAGCCACGCCCACGGATTATAATTTTGCCGTGAGTTCCGCCTATTGACGTCATGTCCGCGTCACATGACTGCGACGTAATATTATCTAAAACTGTTTGTGCGGTATTGTGTTGTTCTGTGCGGTATTGTGTTATTCTGTGCGGCGTCGTGTTGTTCTGTGCGGCGTCGTGTTGTTCAGTGCGACGTCGTGTTGTTCAGTGCGGCATGGTGTTGTTCAGTGCGGCATGGTGTTGTTCAGTGCGGCATGGTGTTGTTCAGTGCGGCATAATGTTGTTCAGTGCGGCATAATGTTGTTCAGTGCGGCATGGTGTTGTTCAGTGCGGCATGGTGTTGTTCAGTGCGGCATGGTGTTGTTCAGTGCGGCATAATGTTGTTCAGTGCGCCATAATGTTGTTCAGTGCGGCATGGTGTTGTTCAGTGCGGGATGGTGTTGTTCAGTGCAGGATGGTGTTGTTCAGTGCGGCATGGTGTTGTTCAATGCGGCATGGTGTTGTTCAGTGCGGGATGGTGTTGTTCATTGCGGCATGGTGTTGTTCAGTGCGGGATGGTGTTGTTCATTGCGGCATGGTGTTGTTCAGTGCGGCATGGTGTTGTTCAGTGCGGCATGGTGTTGTTCAGTGCGGCATGGTGTTGTTCAGTGCGGCATAATGTTGTTCAGTGCGGCATGGTGTTGTTCAGTGTGGAAAGGTGTTGTTCAGTGCAGGATGGTGTTGTTCAGTGCGGCATGGTGTTGTTCAATGCAGGATCGTGTTGTTCAGTGCAGCATAATGTTGTTCAGTGCAGCATGGTGTTGTTCAGTGCGGCATGGTGTTGTTCAATGCGGCATGGTGTTGTTCACTGCGGGATGGTGTTGTTCAATGCGGGATCGTGTTGTTCAGTGCGGCATAATGTTGTTCAGTGCAGCATGGTGTTGTTCAGTGCGGCATGGTGTTGTTCAGTGCGACATAATGTTGTTTAGTGCGGCATAATGTTGTTCAGTGCGGCATAATGTTGTTCGGTGCGGCATGGTGTTGTTCAGTGCGGCATGGTGTTGTTCAGTGCGGCATGGTGTTGAACAGTGCAGGATGGTGTTGTTCAGTGCGGCATGGTGTTGTTCAATGCGGCATGGTGTTGTTCAGTGCGGGATGGTGTTGTTCAGTGCAGGATGGTGTTGTTCAGTGCGGCATGGTGTTGTTCAGTGCGGAATGGTGTTGTTCAGTGCGGCATGGTGTTGTTCAGTGCGGCATGGTGTTGTTCAGTGCAGGATGGTGTTGTTCAATGCGGGATCGTGTTGTTCAGTGCGGCATGGTGTTGTTCAGTGCGGCATGGTGTTGTTCAGTGCGGCATAATGTTGTTCAGTGCGGCATGGTGTTGTTCAGTGCGGCATGGTGTTGTTCAGTGCGGCATGGTGTTGTTCAGTGCGGCATGGTGTTGTTCAGTGCGGCATAATGTTGTCCAGTGCGCCATAATGTTGTTCAGTGCGGCATGGTGTTGTTTAGTGCGGGATGGTGTTGTTCAGTGCAGGATGGTGTTGTTCAGTGCGGCATGGTGTTGTTCAATGCTGCATGGTGTTGTTCAGTGCGGGATGGTGTTGTTCAGTGCGGCATGGTGTTGTTCAGTGCGGCATAATGTTGTTCAGTGCGGCATGGTGTTGTTCAGTGCGGCATGGTGTTGTTCAGTGCGGCATGGTGTTGTTCAGTGCGGCATGGTGTTGTTCAGTGCGGAATGGTGTTGTTCAGTGCGGCATGGTGTTGTTCAGTGCGGGATGGTGTTGTTCAATGCGGGATCGTGTTGTTCAGTGCGGGGTGGTGTTGTTCAGTGCAGGATGGTGTTGTTCAGTGCAGGATGGTGTTGTTCAGTGCGGCATGGTGTTGTTCAATGCGGCATGGTGTTGTTCAGTGCAGCATAATGTTGTTCAGTGCGGCATGGTGTTTTTCAGTGCGGCATAATGTTGTTCAGTGCGGCATGGTGTTGTTCAGTGCGGCATGGTGTTGTTCAGTGCAGGATGGTGTTGTTCAGTGCGGCATGGTGTTGTTCAGTGCGGCATGGTGTTGTTCAGTGCGGCATGGTGTTGTTCAGTGCAGGATGGTGTTGTTCAGTGCGGCATGGTGTTGTTCAATGCAGGATCGTGTTGTTCAGTGCAGCATAATGTTGTTCAGTGCAGCATGGTGTTGTTCAGTGCGGCATGGTGTTGTTCAATGCGGCATGGTGTTGTTCACTGCGGGATGGTGTTGTTCAATGCGGGATCGTGTTGTTCAGTGCGGCATAATGTTGTTCAGTGCAGCATGGTGTTGTTCAGTGCGGCATGGTGTTGTTCAGTGCGACATAATGTTGTTTAGTGCGGCATAATGTTGTTCAGTGCGGCATAATGTTGTTCAGTGCGGCATGGTGTTGTTCAGTGCGGCATGGTGTTGTTCAGTGCGGCATGGTGTTGTTCAGTGCAGGATGGTGTTGTTCAGTGCGGCATGGTGTTGTTTAATGCGGCATGGTGTTGTTCAGTGCGGGATGGTGTTGTTCAGTGCAGGATGGTGTCGTTCAGTGCGGCATGGTGTTGTTCAGTGCGGAATGGTGTTGTTCAGTGCGGCATGGTATTGTTCAGTGCGGCATGGTGTTGTTCAGTGCAGGATGGTGTTGTTCAATGCGGGATCGTGTTGTTCAGTGCGGCATGGTGTTGTTCAGTGCGGCATGGTGTTGTTCAGTGCGGCATAATGTTGTTCAGTGCGGCATGGTGTTGTTCAGTGCGGCATGGTGTTGTTCAGTGCGGCATGGTGTTGTTCAGTGCGGCATGGTGTTGTTCAGTGCGGCATAATGTTGTCCAGTGCGCCATAATGTTGTTCAGTGCGGCATGGTGTTGTTTAGTGCGGGATGGTGTTGTTCAGTGCAGGATGGTGTTGTTCAGTGCGGCATGGTGTTGTTCAATGCGGCATGGTGTTGTTCAGTGCGGGATAATGTTGTTCAGTGCGGCATGGTGTTGTTCAGTGCGGCATGGTGTTGTTCAGTGCGGCATAATGTTCAGTGCGGCATAATGTTGTTCAGTGCGGCATGGTGTTGTTCAGTGCGGGATGGTGTTGTTCAGTGCAGGATGGTGTTGTTCAGTGCGGCATGGTGTTCAGTGCGGGATGGTGTCTTTCAGTGCGGCATGGTGTCGTTCAGTGCGGCATGGTGTCTTTCAGTGCGGCATGGTGTCGTTCAGTGAGGCATGGTGTTGTTCAGTGCGGCATGGTGTTGTTTAGTGCGGCATGGTGTTGTTCAGTGCGGGATGGTGTTGTTCAGTGTGGCATGGTGTTCAGTGCGGCATGGTGTTGTTCAGTGCGGTATCGTGTTGTTCAGTGCGGTATCGTGTTTCTCAGTGCGGTATCGTGTTGTTCAGTGCAGTATCGTTGTGTTGTTCGTATTGTGTTTAACACTTAGCCTCTAACACTTAGCCTCTAACACTTAGCCTCTAGCATCTAGAAGGTAAATAAATAGGAAGGAAGGACTCACCGGTGACGTCTTCGCCCACGTCCAAGCGTTGTACTTTGTATTTTCATCCTTCTGACAGTGGAAAACATAGCCAACAAACACCGTGGAACCTAAACGAATGAAAGAAAACTATCATTTGGCCACAACCAACATTCACAGATACAACACAATGTGACGTGAGGGGTTGAGGTTAAAGGTTGAGTGAAGGGCCCTCGTTTTAAACTACTTTTTTGAAAAGGATTGGGAACAAGTAAGACGTATTTAATTTATTTAATGGGAAGTAGTAAGAGCTATTGAATTTAATCTATGTATTATATTCTATTGTATTGTATTCTGTTGTATTCTTTTGGATTGTATTCACACTAACCCCACTAAAACTTCAGCCCACAAAAACTTGCCTCTGGCGCCTAGCCTCTGGCACTTAGCCTCTAACACTTAGCCTTTAACACTTAGCCTTTAACACTTAGCCTTTAACACTTAGCCTAGAAGGTGAATAAATAGGGTTAAAGGTTGAGTGAAGGGACCTCGTTTTAAACTACTTTTTTGTAAAGGAGTGGGAACAAGTAAGACGTATTTAATTTATTTAATGGGAAGTAGTAAGACTTATTAAATTTATTTAATCTACTTTTCTTCCCAGGCAAAATTTGATGTGCTGCAATTCCAAATTTCCAAAGTGAATGAAGGAATGAAGTCCTTTAAATTATGATTTTGTATAAATACTAGGCATTAACACAAAATCGACGGCACAAAATGGGCAGACTTTACTTGTTTGAAAAGGACTGGTTACAAGACAGACTTTTTTAATTTATTTAATGGGAAGAAGACTTATTTAGTTTAATTGATCTATTTTTGTTCCCTGGCAAAATTCGATTTGCTGCAATTCCAAATTTCCAAAGTGAATGAAGGAAAGAAGTCGTTTAAATTATGATTTTGTTTAAATACTAGGCATAGACACAAAATCTACGGCACAAAATGGGCAGACTTTACTTGTTTGAAGAGGACTGGTTACAAGACAGACTTTTCTGATTTATTTAATGGGAAGAAGACTTATTTAGTTTATTTAATCTATTTTTGTTCCCTGGCAAAATTGGATTTGCTGAAATTGTATTTTGCCAAATCTTGCCTTGAGACCTGATAGGAAGTATTAAACGCTTAGTTAAATCAATACAAGTTGGTAATAAGAGCGAGTAATGTTGGTTGAACCGATGAATGAAGGTTGAAAGCAATTTAAATTATGACTTTGTATAAATACTAGATATTAACAGAACATCTACTGCGCGAAATGGGCAGAGTTTACTTGTTTGAGAAGGAGTGGCTTATTCAAAACTAAGATTTATTTAATCTGTTTGTTCCCAGGCAAAATTGGATGTGATGCAATTCCAAATTTCACCACATGATGGTGCCCAATTTTGACTTCATAGGACATATTAAACACTTAGCTTGTTATTATGTTCAAGGTAATCAGATTTGTTTATTATTCTAATGGCCTCTTCAAAACTATTCTGGATTACTACTTTGGATCTATTCTACATTACTTGGCAACAACATACTCTGTAACAGATTAGGCAGTATAATCATATCTGTTAACTTGAGAGTGCCCACACTCAATCTACTTATCGTGATGTGTTAAATCAATTACTGTTAGACATTATTTGTCTGATAATCTACCAAATCTTTGAATTGAAGAATTTGTGATTTAATTAATAGCTTGTTGTTATGTTAAGGGTAATCAGACTTGTATATAATTCTAATGGCCTTCTTTTGAAAACTATTCTGAATTACAACTTTGGATCTTATATTACTTTGCAACAATCTACTCCGTGACAGATTAGGCAGTATAATCACATATGTTAACTTCAGTGCCCACACTGTATTTATTTATGGTTATTTGTTAAATCAAGTACTGTTAGACATGAAATAGGAAGTGTTTAACATAAATGTTATGGCTACTCACCATTGTAGCTCGCTCCTGGTCAATGATACGAGCCTCTTCTTGCAGTGGAAAACTTGCAGCCAACAAACACCGTGGAACCTAAAGGAATGAAATTAAACATTAACATTTCGCCTCGACCAATTTTCACACGTACAACGCAACGCGGCTACACTTCTGCTATTACAAACGTAAATCTCCTTAAACACAATGAGTGTTACTTACCGTGTACGCTCTAGACGGTCCAGTTGCAAGCAGAAAATAAAGATATTTCTGTTGATAATCGTCGCTGCTCAGTGGCTCACGGCCATCGCGCCAACAGATTTGAATTTTGGCGGAGGTTCGGGCAATTACGTCATATCCGCGGCACATGACTGCGACGTAATACCCGCTTATCTGAAACGGCAGTTAAAAGTAGAGTTACATCAAGTTTTCTTGGAACCTAAACGAATGAAAGAAAACTATCATTTGGCCACAACCAACATTCACAGATACAACACAACGTGCGGGGTTGGGGTTAAAGATTGAGTGAAGGGCCCTCGTTTTAAACTACTGTTTTGAAAAGGAGTGGGAACAAGTAAGACGTATTTAATTTATTTAATGGGAAGTAGTAAGACTTATTAAATTTATTTAATCTACTTTTCTTCCCAGGCAAAATTTGATGTGCTGCAATTCCAAATTTCCAAAGTGAATGAAGGAATGAAGTCCTTTAAATTATGATTTTGTATAAATACTAGGCATTAACACAAAATCGACGGCACAAAATGGGCAGACTTTACTTGTTTGAAAAGGACTGGTTACAAGACAGACTTTTTTAATTTATTTAATGGGAAGAAGACTTATTTAGTTTAATTGATCTATTTTTGTTCCCTGCCAAAATTCGATTTGCTGCAATTCCAAATTTCCAAAGTGAATGAAGGAAAGAAGTCGTTTAAATTATGATTTTGTTTAAATACTAGGCATAGACACAAAATCTACGGCACAAAATGGGCAGACTTTACTTGTTTGAAGAGGACTGGTTACAAGACAGACTTTTCTGATTTATTTAATGGGAAGAGGACTTATTTAGTTTATTTAATCTATTTTTGTTCCCTGGCAAAATTGGATTTGCTGAAATTGTATTTTGCCAAATCTCGATTTGAGACCTGATAGGAAGTATTAAACGCTTAGTTAAATCAATACAAGTTGGTAATAAGAGCGAGTAATGTTGGTTGAACCGATGAATGAAGGTTGAAAGCAATTTAAATTATGACTTTGTATAAATACTAGATATTAACAGAACATCTACTGCGCAAAATGGGCAGAGTTTACTTGTTTGAGAAGGAGTGGCTTATTCAAAACTAAGATTTATGTAATCTGTTTGTTCCCAGGCAAAATTGGATGTGATGCAATTCCAAATTTCACCACATGATGGTGCCCAATTTTGACTTCATAGGACATATTAAACACTTAGCTTGTTATTATGTTCAAGGTAATCAGATTTGTTTATCATTCTAATGGCCTCTTCAAAACTATTCTGGATTACTACTTTGGATCTATTCTACATTACTTGGCAACAACATACTCTGTAACAGATTAGGCAGTATAATCACATATGTTAACTTGAGAGTGCCCACACTCAATCTACTTATCGTGATGTGTTAAATCAATTACTGTTAGACATTATTTGTCTGATAATCTACCAAATCTTTGAATTGAAGAATTTGTGATTTAATTAATAGCTTGTTCAGGGTAATCAGACTTGTATATAATTCTAATGGCCTTCTTTTGAAAACTATTCTGAATTACAACTTTGGATCTTATATTACTTTGCAACAATCTACTCCGTGACAGATTAGGCAGTATAATCACATATGTTAACTTCAGTGCCCACACTGTATTTATTTATGGTTATTTGTTAAATCAAGTACTGTTAGACATGAAATAGGAAGTGTTTAACATAAATGTTATGGCTACTCACCATTGTAGCTCGCTCCTGGTCAATGATACGAGCCTCTTCTTGCAGTGGAAAACTTGCAGCCAACAAACACCGTGGAACCTAAAGGAATGAAATTAAACATTAACATTTCGCCTCGACCAATTTTCACACGTACAACGCAACGCGGCTACACTTCTGCTATTACAAACGTAAATCTCCTTAAACACAATGAGTGTTACTTACCGTGTACGCTCTAGACGGTCCAGTTGCAAGCAGAAAATAAAGATATTTCTGTTGATAATCGTCGCTGCTCAGTGGCTCACGGCCATCGCGCCAACAGATTTGAATTTTGGCGGAGGTTCGGGCAATTACGTCATATCCGCGGCATTTGACTGCGACGTAATACCCGCTTATCTGAAACGGCAGTTAAAAGTAGAGTTACATCAAGTTTTCTTGGAACCTAAACGAATGAAAGAAAACTATCATTTGGCCACAACCAACATTCACAGATACAACACAACGTGCGGGGTTGAGGTTAAAGATTGAGTGAAGGGCCCTCGTTTTAAACTACTGTTTTGAAAAGGAGTGGGAACAAGTAAGACGGATTTAATTTATTTAATGGGAAGTAGTAAGACTTATTAAATTTATTTAATCTACTTTTCTTCCCAGGCAAAATTTGATGTGCTGCAATTCCAAATTTCCAAAGTGAATGAAGGAATGAAGTCCTTTAAATTATGATTTTGTATAAATACTAGGCATTAACACAAAATCGACGGCACAAAATGGGCAGACTTTACTTGTTTGAAAAGGACTGGTTACAAGACAGACTTTTTTAATTTATTTAATGGGAAGAAGACTTATTTAGTTTAATTGATCTATTTTTGTTCCCTGCCAAAATTCGATTTGCTGCAATTCCAAATTTCCAAAGTGAATGAAGGAAAGAAGTCGTTTAAATTATGATTTTGTTTAAATACTAGGCATAGACACAAAATCTACGGCACAAAATGGGCAGACTTTACTTGTTTGAAGAGGACTGGTTACAAGACAGACTTTTCTGATTTATTTAATGGGAAGAGGACTTATTTAGTTTATTTAATCTATTTTTGTTCCCTGGCAAAATTGGATTTGCTGAAATTGTATTTTGCCAAATCTCGATTTGAGACCTGATAGGAAGTATTAAACGCTTAGTTAAATCAATACAAGTTGGTAATAAGAGCGAGTAATGTTGGTTGAACCGATGAATGAAGGTTGAAAGCAATTTAAATTATGACTTTGTATAAATACTAGATATTAACAGAACATCTACTGCGCAAAATGGGCAGAGTTTACTTGTTTGAGAAGGAGTGGCTTATTCAAAACTAAGATTTATGTAATCTGTTTGTTCCCAGGCAAAATTGGATGTGATGCAATTCCAAATTTCACCACATGATGGTGCCCAATTTTGACTTCATAGGACATATTAAACACTTAGCTTGTTATTATGTTCAAGGTAATCAGATTTGTTTATTATTCTAATGGCCTCTTCAAAACTATTCTGGATTACTACTTTGGATCTATTCTACATTACTTGGCAACAACATACTCTGTAACAGATTAGGCAGTATAATCACATATGTTAACTTGAGAGTGCCCACACTCAATCTACTTATCGTGATGTGTTAAATCAATTACTGTTAGACATTATTTGTCTGATAATCTACCAAATCTTTGAATTGAAGAATTTGTGATTTAATTAATAGCTTGTTCAGGGTAATCAGACTTGTATATAATTCTAATGGCCTTCTTTTGAAAACTATTCTGAATTACAACTTTGGATCTTATATTACTTTGCAACAATCTACTCGGTGACAGATTAGGCAGTATAATCACATATGTTAACTTCAGTGCCCACACTGTATTTATTTATGGTTATTTGTTAAATCAAGTACTGTTAGACATGAAATAGGAAGTGTTTAACATAAATGTTATGGCTACTCACCATTGTAGCTCGCTCCTGGTCAATGATATGAGCCTCTTCTTGCAGTGGAAAACTTGCAGCCAACAAACACCGTGGAACCTAAAGGAATGAAATTAAACATTAACATTTCGCCCGGACCAACATTCACACGTACAACGCAACGCGGCTACACTTCTGCTATTACAAACGTAAATCTCCTTAAACACAACGAGTGTTACTTACCGTGTACACTCTAGGCAAAATTGGATGTGATGCAATTCCAAATCTATCTGAAACGGCAGTTAAAAGTAGAGTTACATCAAGTTTTCTTTTTTAATCAACACAATCATTTACAACCGTTGACCAGAAAGAATCGTCGAAATTCGACGTCCCCCACAAACGCCACGCTCACTCGCTTTTCAGGGCAACAAAAGTACTTCTTTTTAAAAACGATGAGTTGTACTTACCGTGTACGCTCTGGACGGTCCAGTTGCAAGCAGAAAATAAAAATATTTCTCTTGTTAGTCGTATGTTACCATCCGCTGTGTCTTTGTCAACATCGCCGCCATTTTCCTACTTCCTGCTGCGAGCCACGCCCACGGATTTAAATTTGGGCGGAAGCTCTTTCCATTGGCGTCGTTTTCGCGTATAGCAAATCCGATTGGTTGGGAAGGGGGCACGGTTATGCAGCCGAGGAGTCCTGTGATCGGTGGGATGTAAAGTAGGCGTCGACGTCACGTCCGCGTCACGTGACCACGACGTGGCAGACGTCAAATAGCAACCGCTGTTTTGTTTAGTAGACTTACAGTTGTTATGCATTGACATAATGGCGCACACACCAAATAGATTTAAATAAATTAAATAATTCTTCTGCCCACTCTCTTTTAAACAAGTTAACTCTCCCCGCGGATTTGAATTCCGGCGAAAGTTACGCCCATCGACGTCACGTATGTCACGTGACCACGACGTGGCAGATGTCATATAGCAACCGCTGTTTTGTTTAGTAGATTTACAGTTGTTATGCATTGGCATAATGGTGTGCACTCAAAATAGATTTAAATAAATTAAATATTTCTTCTGCCTACTCCCTTTTAAACAAGTTAACTCTGCCCACGTCCATTGACGTCTTGTCTGCGTCACGTGACCACGACGTAGCGACGTCATATAGTAACCGCTGTTTTGACCAGTAGACTTAGTTATTATGCGTTGACATAATGGCGCACTGGTTAGCATGGCCACCTCTTAAGCATGATGATGCGGGTTCGACGCCTGATCAATGTTAGCATGGAGTGAGCTGAAGTGCATGGCGCTGAAGATTTGAATCTTTGAAATGCGCTGAGGTCTGACATATCAGGCAGAATGGTTTGCCATCACGTTCAACAAAAAATAGAAACTTTCCCACTCTGATTAAAACGTCCTGTGTTCATCTACGTATTTTCGTTTTGCTGTGCATCTTTTCCCTGCCATTTCGAGAGCCCAATTGACACTCATAGTTTAAAGAAATGTGTTTGCCCATCCTACTTTGTGGAATTTCACCACATGCGCTTTTGACCAAAATACCAAATTGAACTCAAGTGAAGCCAACACGCACAACCCCCCCCCACACACACACACACACACACACACAAATGTTGATATGAACATAAAAGAGCCGCATGCGGTTCGGGAGTTGCGGCTTGGCCAAACCTGTACTATACAACTTTATTTGTATAAAATTTTCACAACAGCTGTCACACAAACAAAGCGGGAAAAACCGAAGACGTGCGTGTTCCGCCCACGCTGGATTTATTTGCACCTTTGAAAAGACACCGTATTGCCGCAGATGTGGCAAAGAGTACTTTTGGGCATCTGAGACGGAAGGATGTCCAAAGCATCACGTCACCTGCTCTGGTAGGCATGGTGGTGGGACGTTGAGGTCAACCGCTTTGGGGTTGGCTGACTCTTTGATTGCAGGATGCCACACACTTGAAGACAGAAGCAGAAAAGCAGAGCTAAATGCAAAATGTACTCACCGGTGACTCCAATTTTTTTCCCCCCTGAAGAAACAGCTGGACGGGTGGCCCCGGCTGGCCAGTGGGACTCTTGTTATTCTGACCCTTTTTAGTGCGCGTTTGGGGCAACAACCGTTTTTTGTGGCGCTCTCTTCTGGTTCAAAAGTGCCCTGCATGTGAATTTGCTTTTCCTGCCTTCTGATTGGATGAGCGCCGGTGTGACGCGGTGCCTCTGTCACCGTGGCGGGGGGTATACGTTGGCATCGGAGCGTCTGCCAACGTCTGAGACCGGCTGGCAGTGTATCGGAGGTGTCGAGTGCGGTGCCGCTGGAGCTCACTCACCAGCTGGTGTTAGGGCCACAGAATGAAGGCCAAGGAGAAGAATAGAAAGAGAAACAGAAACTTCTCCTCCAATTGTTTGATTTGTCTCTTCTGAGCTTCGATGAATTCTTTCAGCTCTTTGTTCCTCTAGGACGGACAAATGGAAAGTGGCATTCAAAAGCCAGTAAGCGTGCAAGTAAGTGCCGGGCTGGCTTTGGGCCCTTACCTGTTGCGCGCTGTGCAGCAGATCCATTCTCTCTTGGAGGATGCAAGCGTCGCGCTCCCTCAACTCGCACATCAGGGCTCGCTTCCATTGGTCCACGGCGCTCCTAAGCTCTTCTCTCTGATCCGCCGTCAGCACGTCATTCACGCCAGCGTGGCTGGCTTTTTCGCCGTCCGTGGCGGGGCAGTCCCGCTGCGGTAGCGCCTCGTACAACATGGCCTCCAGCTCCAGGATCCTCTGGGCCGCAATCCTCGTCCATCAGTGGTCCGGCGGGAGATTTGAGGGCGGCTTACCTTATGAGCCTGGTCCATGGAACACTTCCTGAAGTCCAACTCTTCATCCAGGTAGCCCTTCTGCTTGCAGAACATATCCTAGCACAGCTCAAGGTCAGAATTGTTGGGGCACATTGCCGGAGTTCCCCTTGGCTGATGTCGCGTGTCTGTCTACCTTCTCACTTTCAATGTCCAACATCTTCTGTTGAAGTGCTGACTTGGTCACTTTGATGTATTCTAACCACTGAGGAAAGGCTGCTGTCACATAAGCAGAATGCGAGAGCGTGCGTGGACGTGCGCGTTACCTTCTCGGCTAGGGTGAGAAGGGTCCTGGCGTGAATCACGACCACCTGCTCCTCGTTGGTGAGATTCTGCAAGAGCCCAAAGGCACAGCGTCAACAAGCTTCTTTCAGCGCAAAGCCTTCCAAAAGTCACATTTGAGCCGCCGAGTCTCGTGGAGTGCGAACATAAGGAGTTCGACATACACTTACGGCGTTATAGCCCAGGATGTCCAGCTTCTTCATCAGATCACTGATGACGATGTCCGGGGGAAAGGCGCAAGGAGCAATGTAAGGTGTTCTGGGACCTCGGGTTAAGGTTAGGGTTGCGAGGGACGCCTTACGTACGCTCACGCCCTCGGCCTCGCAGTAGATCTGCAAAGGGCTGAGGCCGTCTGGGAAACGGACTTGCAGAAACTTCAAGACGGGGGAGCGCCACTCCCTCTCCTGAAAGGCAGAGGCATGCATCCGTCCGTCCGTCCGTCCGTCCGTCCGTCCGTCACATCTCTGGCCTCAACACGCTTGTGCGAGTCTTCCCACCTCCAGCTCCAGGATGCGGAACTCAAGCAGTTCGTTTTGGTCTCGGATATCCTGGATGTGCTCTTTCAGACGCGCTTCTTCCGCCTCCATCCGCCTGACCTGAAAAGACAGTCAGACCTCATCTGCGGGGCTTCCCGACAGGTGTGACGCCAAGCGACTCCGCCCAGCGCCTTTCTTTCCGTCACCTTTTCGGCCAACTGCTGATTGCTCTGACGCAGCAGCTGCTTCTCCTCCACCCACTTGACATTCTAGAAGAGACAAACGCGTGGACAGCTTTGGAATGTTGTGTCATTTTCATCCACAAATTCTTTGGTTGACTGGAAAATGACATTTGCTTTTCTCCGCATTTTCCCAGCCACGTTCGGGGGGGGGGGGGGGGGGGGGGTTGGTCCAGTAATGCCAGACGGATGAGTGACTGAAGAATGTAGCTATTTTGTCTGAGAAAAAGGTGTGCTCATTGATGAGCTTACCTGTCCTTGTTGCTTCAGCGCTGACTCCAGATCTGCTACTCTGCTTTGATAGTGACCCATTTCTACCATCAGCTTTTCTCTGGTCTGAAAGGAGGAGGAGGGAGGCTCCTCCTCCTCCTTTCAGACCAGAGAACACCCGAGGCTGGGTGAGAACGGGGAGGCTGCGACCCGGCCGGGGGTTGCGGGAAGGGGCGCCACCTTGATCTCCTTCTCGGCGTCGTAGTCCCCTTTCGCTGGTCTGGGCTAGCAGAGCGTAGGCTCGTTGCAGCGCTTGATATTCTTGCGTCAGCTGGCGGTAGCGAAGCTCCGCCTCTTCATGCACACACCAATGCAACACAGCACTAGTACCAGAATCAGTCAGACCGGCGACAAAGCACCCGCGACGCAAAGACGAGTCCGATTCCAGGCTGAAGAGGAATGTTTGGTGCCAATACGCTGGCAGAAATGGCGGGCTACCTCTTCGGGTTCCGTGTCGGGGGTTCTGTCGGTGTGAAAAGACAAGGACGATCCGTCCGAGTCCACCAACACGTCTTCGTCGTAGCCGTAAAATGTTTCGATGACCTGCGGGCGCGGAAGCAAACATCTCTCTGAACAAACTGAAGCGACACCTCACGATGAATCGACGAGAGGAACGATAGCGAGAAAAAGGCCATTTCATCTTGCGCAACACCAAGCAGCCGCAAACAAACAGACTCACCTTGCAGGACCTCACGCTTTGTTCCTCCTCAGAGATTCTCGACGTCGGTATCGTAGCAGCAAATCTCTCTCCTGTCGACACAAATAATCCGCCTTTGAGATTCTTTGGATGCAAAGGGAACGAACGGCTCCGGCGCAGAAACAAACGCGACTCACAATGACATTTCTGACATGAGCTCCTGTCTCCAGAGCCTGAAAAACACGTCACCGGCGATGATTGGAGGGACGCTCGTCTTTTCCAAAAGTGACAACTACAGGGTGTGTCAGGGTTTTCCAGATTATCTTTATCGTATCATTGTGTTGCTTTGACTTTGACTGCGACCTGTAATAAATAATATTATTTATCCCTTATTTATCCCTATCGCTTATCCCTTCCTACACAAAGTCGTAAAACACCCCTTGCTATGTTTTGACTAGAGGTCAAGGGCTTCCTCTATTCAATCCACTCTTACACCCACCCTGTTTCTCTTAATTAAAATGCTCGTGCAGGAGCCGAGAGTCAGACTTCATTCGTACAACGGATGGACTCTCCACCTGCAGGTGTCCAAAAGAACTTACTTGTCTCCCGTGTGGTTCTTGCAAAATAAGTTGGAGCGAGCGCAACTCTAACAGGGTGCATTTTGCCACTAGCTGCCTACGGACAATGACGTCGCGCTCGCGGCTCATGGTTGACGGGCTGAGCAGCCGGGCAAGTCCGTCGTTTTCAGCGCACAGCGAGTGGCAAAGGCGCTGACAAAACGGGAGCTTTGAGCTGCTGAAAACGGCAAAACAAGTCTAAAGCGTGTTCAAACGCGTGCGCACAATGCTCCTGCTTGAAAGGTCGGAATTTAAGGGGCCAATTTTTTGGATGGCGGCCGCCGGCCAAGCTTTGGACGGAAAAGGTTTCCTGGCGACAGCGAGCGAGCGCGGCGCTGCCGTACGTGCACCGAGTCGCCTGCCTGAAGACCTTGGACAAGTCGTCGATGATGTGCCGCTGCTCCACAACTTGAAGGAACTCCATTTCACCGTCCTGCTGGCCGCAACCGCGGTCCAGGTCATTGAGCGAACTAGGCCTTCTCTGTGGAACACAAATGCAGTGGACTCTGTTGGCACGCCGCCGTTGTCCGCGTCGACTTACCAAGCTTGCCATCTCCTCGTTCTCCTGGGTGACAAAGCGCACTTTGTTTTCAAGGCGACACAGCACCAGCGAGAGTTCTTCATTCTTCCTGCTCAGGCGTTTGTTTTTGTACAGGAGTGGCAGAAACTGGCTTTCTGTTTCTCTCAGTCGCTTTAGCTGCAAGCATGAAGTGCGGGATGTGAAAGACGCACAACACGCGGGCCAGAACGTATCCATTCCTTTTGCATCGGTTTGAACGGAATCGTGGCTTTGGCTCCCAATAAAAGACATCTACCAGGCAACCGACTCGCCGCGCCGCTCAACTAATAAGCAAGCGCAATGGGTGCCTCGCTGGATGGCGCGCATCAAACGTAGCGCAAACCTTCAAGCGTGCCGTCAATAAATTACCAGTTCATTGCGCTCTTCAGAAAGCAGGGCGTTTCGATCCTCCAGTTTCCTGATGACTGCGCTGAGCTCAGCGATTTTCAGATGAAACCGTCGCGTGTCCCGATCCTCCTGAGACTGAAAACGCCCCGCAACACACACACACAAGCACTCGTTCAAAGTTCAAAACTGTTTTTGTGCTACCTTCATCCAGCAACGAACTAAGTCATGCGTACTGCAAGTGTGTGATGAGGTGGCTTACGCAATGAAGAGGATTGCTAGTAGCGGCGTTGACCCCACTTCCAGGGTAGTTTAGGCCCGCCCTTTGGGAATCCCTCAGGGCAGCGATCTGCTGCTCGGCAGCCTGAGTCTGCAGCTGAAGGCGGTGGACGTGGCCGGCCCCAGGGCTTCATCCAAAACACTAACCGCTCTGTCTTTCAGCTTGATCTCATCCGTCTGGATGTACAAACGGGGAGCGCTCAGGCAGGCGGGCAAACTCATTTGCCAGAATTGTGACAAAAACAAAGAGAGCAACCGGCCAATTTTTTTCTGGAATCGACTAGAACACCTTTGCTGTGACAAAAGCGAAGCGAGCAACCGGACATTTTCTTCTTGTGAAATAGAATAGAATAGAATGCCTTAGGTGTCATTGCACTGCAGGTATACAACGAAATTGGGAACATAGCCACGCACCGCGCATCTGATCAGTCCTACCAGTCGGCGGATCTCCCTCTCGCAGTCTCTCTTGGTTCGGCTCAGCTCCTCCCGATGCTGGTGATGAGCCGATCGGAGCTCGGCCGCTCGGGACTGCCAGGCCTGCTGGGCCGCTGCCAGGGCTTCTTCCGCGCTCCTGGTGGAGGCGACACCGCTCGGTCTCCCGACACCGCCGCGTCTCCTCCACCTCCGCCAGCAAAGCGCCCCCCCTCCTCACCTGAGCAGACATTGCGCCACACCGGGCCGTTGAGACCGCAACGGAGCGCCGCGACGCTTACTGGGGACAAGCTACACAATACGGTAGCGGCCGCATCGAAGCCCGACGTGGCGTGCGGATAGTCAGACACGGATAGAGCGGATCACCTTGTCCATGGAGCCGTCCCTCAGGCTGAGGACCAAGGCATTCAGTCGCTGGATCTCTCCATCTTTGATTTTGATCACTCTCATCAGCTCCATTTCATGCTGCCGCAGTAATGTCTCCCTGGTAATGGCTAACTCTTTCTGCTTCTCCTCATGGAGTTTGCTTTTGAGTTCCGTCATGGCGGCGGTGGCACGGTGGTGCTCCGCCCGCAGGTCCTGACTTCTCTCTCTCTCCAGACAGCTGACCTGACATGACTTAGACTTAGACAAACTTTATTGTCATCTTGTCTGCACATGGTGCATACAAAACGAAATTCCGTTGCATACGTCTTACAACAAAGTAGTGATATTGCAGTTGAATAGAAGTAACATATCCTATGAAAATATATATATATACATATATACTATATATATATATATATATATTAAAAATAAGTATAAAGTGCAGCAGTGATAATTATGCAATAGTGCAAGTAGGCAAAACAGTATTCAAGAGTGTGCAGAGGAATGCTAAACCATGTATTAAACTTCTATTTAAAGGGTTTATACAAGTTCAGTAAAGTTGGTAGTGCGAGATAGTGCAAGATAGAGGTCCGTAGTGTCATAAAGTACAGTTCTGTGAATGTGTGATGCAGAGTTCAGTTTAGAGCTCAACAGTTCTAGTGTTCAACAGTCTGATGACAGCAGGGAAAAAGCTGTTGCAGAACCTGGTGGACCTGCAGCGGATGCTGCAAACCTCTTCCCAGAGGGCAGCAGGGAGAACAGTCCATGGTGGGGGTGTGATGGGTCATTGATGATGTTACGGGCACGGGACATGCAGCGCTGAGATGAAATGTCCTGAATGGAGGGAAGAGGAGCCCCTATGATCCTCTCTGCTGTCCTCACCACTCTCCTCACGTTCTTCCAATCGGAGGCGGTGCAGCCTCCACACCACACAGAGAGACAGCTTGTCAGAATGCTCTCTATGGTGCTCCTGTAGAACGTCCTCATGATGGGTGGGGGCAGGTGGGCTCTCCTCATCCTCCGCAGGAAGTACAAGCGCTTCTGTGCCCTCTTGACCAGTGCCGTAGTGTTCATAGTCCAGGTGAGGTCTTCTGTGATGTGGACCCCCAGGAATTTGGTGGTGCTGACCACCTCCACAGCTGAGCTGTTGATGATCAGTGGAGCGTGGTGAGGCTGTTTTTTCCTGAAGTCGACGATGATCTCCTTCATCTTCTCCTCATTCAGGATCAGGCTGTTTTCTCTGCACCAGCCCACCAGCTGCTCCACCTCCTCTCTGTAGTCCAGGTCGTTGTTGTCTCTGATGAGCCCCACCACCGTTGTGTCGTCTGCTGACTTCACGATGTGATTGGTGGTGAACCTGAGGACGCAGTCGTGTGTCATCAGGGTGCACAGCAGGGGGCTCAGGACGCAGCCCTGAAGGGAGCCTGTGCTGAGGGTGATGACATCAGAGGTGTTCTGTCCGACCCGGACTGACTGAGGTCTGTTGGTGAGGAAGTCTAGCAGCCAGTTGCGAAGGGGGGTGTTGAAGCCCAGGTGTTCCAATTTTCCTACCAGATGCTGTGGGATGATGGTGTTAAACGCTGAGCTGAAGTCCAGGAACAGCCTCCGCACATGGGTGTTCTTCTCCTCCAGGTGAGCCAGGCTCAGGTGAAGAACGGAGGAGATGGCGTCCTGAGTGGAGCGGTTTTGCCGGTCGGCAAACTGGAACGGGTCAAATAATAGGGGGAGTCTGGAAACGATGTGACCTTTAAGCAGCCTTTCGAAGCACTTCATCATAACCGGAGTCAGTGCAACAGGCCGGTAATCATTAAATGAGGTGATTTGAGGTTTCTTCGGCACCGGAATGATGGAGGCAGTCTTAAAGCACGCCGGCACTGTGGCTTGGCCCAGCGAGGTGTTAAAAATGTCTGTGATGACCCCAGCCAGATGACTTGCACATTCCCTGAACACACGCCCAGGAATGTTGTCGGGGCCAGGGGCCTTACAGGGGTTGACTCTCCTCAGGGTCTTCAACACATCGGCGGAGTCAAGGCAGAGTACCTCCTCTTCCTGATGGGGGACAGTTTTAACTGCTGGAGTGCCGTTTAGTGCCTCGAACCTCCCAAAGAAGTTATTTAGACCATTTAGAAAGTCAGCATCAACTACACCCACCGGGGGGGGGGAGGGTGAGTTGTAGTCTGTAATCGCCCGTATGCCTTGCCACATACTCCTGATGTTTTTGACGTCGTGGAAACGATCCTGAAATTTTCGACTGCGGTCTCGCTTCGCTATCCTGATGGCACGGTTCAAGTTGGCTCTCGCTGTCCTCAGTGTCTCCTTGTCGCCAGACTTGAAGGCAGAGTTCCGCGCTCGTAGCGTTTGACGTACCTCCTCAGTCATCCAGGGTCGTTGGTTGCCCCGGGTGATGATATTCTTAGTGGTGCTGACGTCCTCGGTGCATTTGTTGATGTAGGCTGACACAGTCATGGCACACGCATGTCTAATCTACATCGGGAAAACTGGGAGGGAGGGAGGGAGGCAGGCAGGGAGGCAGGCAGGGAGGCAGGCAGGGAGGCAGGCAGTGTCTGTCTGTTGAGGTTTTCACCTTGTTCTTCTCCTGCTGAAGTTCTAACTGGACGTCCATCAGTTTGGTTCTCAGCTCGTCATTGGCGGCCTGAAGGGCGTCCGTTCGCTCCGCCTTGGCCCGCCCTGCCGGAGCTCGTTTGGACATCTCTTACTCGAGTCTCGCCCGGTCGTCAGTCAGAGATCACAACATTTGTACCTGGAGAGCACAAACGCAGCGCTGTTTTCCACTGGCTTCGAACTCAACTTCAATCGGTACCGTAACTTACAACATCATAAACATAGAACTAGCTTGACTTATTCATTGAATAAATGCATTTGGTTCTTCAAAACTGCATCACGCAACATAGCGTGACCGAGACGGCCGTTATCCACCTGCGTGAAGTTATTTGGTGAAATGAATGAGATGTTTAAGACACCATCGTTCTGTCTCTATGTAGATGAAGGTAAATAATCGATTGCTGAAGGTCCAAAGGTGTTGTGATAAACAAATAAACATATTAGTGATTAGTGACATATTTGTGATAAACATATTAGGCAGGATAATCACATATGTTAACGTGACTGCCCACACTGTATTTATTTATGGTTATTTGTTAAATCGAGTACTGTTAGACATGAAATAGGAAGTGTTTAACATAAATGGAAGACGAAAGGGGTACTCACCATTGTAGCTCCTGCTGGTCAATGATACGAGCCTCTTCTTGCAGTGGAAAACATACAGCCAACAAACACCGTGGAACCTAAAGGAATGAAATTAAACATTAACATTTAGCCTCAACCAACATTCACAGATACAACGCAACGCAAACTACACAAACGTAAATCTTTTTAAACACAATGAGTTGTACTTACCGTGTACGCTCTAGACGGTCCACTTGCAAGCGGAAAATAAAGATATTTCTGTTGATAATCGTCGTGTTTGTATCCGGTGTCTCGCTCAAGGCCATTGCGCCCACAGATTTGAATTTTGGCGAGAGTTCAGCCTATTGACGTCATTTCCGCGGTGTAATACCCGCATATCTGAAACGGCAAAGTTAAGAGTAGAGTTAAAGTTTTTAGTCAACGCAATAATTTACAACCGTTGACCAGTCGAAATAATCGTCGAAATTTGGCGTCTGTGGCTGGAAGCAGACGCCGAGTTCGACATTCCTCCCAAACGCCACACTCCCTCGCTTTTCAGGGCTAAAAAAAAACAGTTGTAATTACCTTGTACGCTCTAGACGGTCAAGTTGCAAGCTGAAAACAAAAATATTTGCCTTGTTAGTCATCGTGTTACTAACAGCTGTGTCTTGTTTGCCAGAACTGCCGCTTTCCTACTTCCTGTTGCAAGCCACGCCCACGGATTATAATTTTGCCGTGAGTTCCGCCTATTGACGTCATGTCCGCGTCACATGACTGCGACGTAATATTATCTAAAACTGTTTGTGCGGTATTGTGTTGTTCTGTGCGGTATTGTGTTATTCTGTGCGGCGTCGTGTTGTTCTGTGCGGCGTCGTGTTGTTCAGTGCGACGTCGTGTTGTTCAGTGCGGCATGGTGTTGTTCAGTGCGGCATGGTGTTGTTCAGTGCGGCATGGTGTTGTTCAGTGCGGCATAATGTTGTTCAGTGCGGCATAATGTTGTTCAGTGCGGCATGGTGTTGTTCAGTGCGGCATGGTGTTGTTCAGTGCGGCATGGTGTTGTTCAGTGCGGCATAATGTTGTTCAGTGCGCCATAATGTTGTTCAGTGCGGCATGGTGTTGTTCAGTGCGGGATGGTGTTGTTCAGTGCAGGATGGTGTTGTTCAGTGCGGCATGGTGTTGTTCAATGCGGCATGGTGTTGTTCAGTGCGGGATGGTGTTGTTCAGTGCGGCATGGTGTTGTTCAGTGCGGCATAATGTTGTTCAGTGCGGCATGGTGTTGTTCAGTGCGGCATGGTGTTGTTCAGTGCGGCATGGTGTTGTTCAGTGCGGCATGGTGTTGTTCAGTGCGGAATGGTGTTGTTCAGTGCGGCATGGTGTTGTTCAGTCCGGGATGGTGTTGTTCAATGCGGGATCGTGTTGTTCAGTGCGGGGTGGTGTTGTTCAGTGCGGGATGGTGTTGTTCAGTGCGGCATGGTGTTGTTCAATGCGGCATGGTGTTGTTCAGTGCGGGATGGTGTTGTTCATTGCGGCATGGTGTTGTTCAGTGCGGCATGGTGTTGTTCAGTGCGGCATGGTGTTGTTCAGTGCGGCATGGTGTTGTTCAGTGCGGCATAATGTTGTTCAGTGCGGCATGGTGTTGTTCAGTGTGGAAAGGTGTTGTTCAGTGCAGGATGGTGTTGTTCAGTGCGGCATGGTGTTGTTCAATGCGGCATGGTGTTGTTCACTGCGGGATGGTGTTGTTCAATGCGAGATCGTGTTGTTCAGTGCGGCATAATGTTGTTCAGTGCAGCATGGTGTTGTTCAGTGCGGCATGGTGTTGTTCAGTGCGACATAATGTTGTTTAGTGCGGCATAATGTTGTTCAGTGCGGCATAATGTTGTTCAGTGCGGCATGGTGTTGTTCAGTGCGGCATGGTGTTGTTCAGTGCGGCATGGTGTTGAACAGTGCAGGATGGTGTTGTTCAGTGCGGCATGGTGTTGTTCAATGCGGCATGGTGTTGTTCAGTGCGGGATGGTGTTGTTCAGTGCAGGATGGTGTTGTTCAGTGCGGCATGGTGTTGTTCAGTGCGGAATGGTGTTGTTCAGTGCGGCATGGTGTTGTTCAGTGCGGCATGGTGTTGTTCAGTGCAGGATGGTGTTGTTCAATGCGGGATCGTGTTGTTCAGTGCGGCATGGTGTTGTTCAGTGCGGCATGGTGTTGTTCAGTGCGGCATAATGTTGTTCAGTGCGGCATGGTGTTGTTCAGTGCGGCATGGTGTTGTTCAGTGCGGCATGGTGTTGTTCAGTGCGGCATGGTGTTGTTCAGTGCGGCATAATGTTGTCCAGTGCGCCATAATGTTGTTCAGTGCGGCATGGTGTTGTTTAGTGCGGGATGGTGTTGTTCAGTGCAGGATGGTGTTGTTCAGTGCGGCATGGTGTTGTTCAATGCTGCATGGTGTTGTTCAGTGCGGGATGGTGTTGTTCAGTGCGGCATGGTGTTGTTCAGTGCGGCATAATGTTGTTCAGTGCGGCATGGTGTTGTTCAGTGCGGCATGGTGTTGTTCAGTGCGGCATGGTGTTGTTCAGTGCGGCATGGTGTTGTTCAGTGCGGAATGGTGTTGTTCAGTGCGGCATGGTGTTGTTCAGTGCGGGATGGTGTTGTTCAATGCGGGATCGTGTTGTTCAGTGCGGGGTGGTGTTGTTCAGTGCAGGATGGTGTTGTTCAGTGCAGGATGGTGTTGTTCAGTGCGGCATGGTGTTGTTCAATGCAGGATCGTGTTGTTCAGTGCAGCATAATGTTGTTCAGTGCAGCATGGTGTTGTTCAGTGCGGCATGGTGTTGTTCAATGCGGCATGGTGTTGTTCAGTGCGGGATGGTGTTGTTCAGTGCGGCATGGTGTTTTTCAGTGCGGCATAATGTTGTTCAGTGCGGCATGGTGTTGTTCAGTGCGGCATGGTGTTGTTCAGTGCAGGATGGTGTTGTTCAGTGCGGCATGGTGTTGTTCAATGCAGGATCGTGTTGTTCAGTGCAGCATAATGTTGTTCAGTGCAGCATGGTGTTGTTCAGTGCGGCATGGTGTTGTTCAATGCGGCATGGTGTTGTTCACTGCGGGATGGTGTTGTTCAATGCGGGATCGTGTTGTTCAGTGCGGCATAATGTTGTTCAGTGCAGCATGGTGTTGTTCAGTGCGGCATGGTGTTGTTCAGTGCGACATAATGTTGTTTAGTGCGGCATAATGTTGTTCAGTGCGGCATAATGTTGTTCAGTGCGGCATGGTGTTGTTCAGTGCGGCATGGTGTTGTTCAGTGCGGCATGGTGTTGTTCAGTGCAGGATGGTGTTGTTCAGTGCGGCATGGTGTTGTTTAATGCGGCATGGTGTTGTTCAGTGCGGGATGGTGTTGTTCAGTGCAGGATGGTGTCGTTCAGTGCGGCATGGTGTTGTTCAGTGCGGAATGGTGTTGTTCAGTGCGGCATGGTATTGTTCAGTGCGGCATGGTGTTGTTCAGTGCAGGATGGTGTTGTTCAATGCGGGATCGTGTTGTTCAGTGCGGCATGGTGTTGTTCAGTGCGGCATGGTGTTGTTCAGTGCGGCATAATGTTGTTCAGTGCGGCATGGTGTTGTTCAGTGCGGCATGGTGTTGTTCAGTGCGGCATGGTGTTGTTCAGTGCGGCATGGTGTTGTTCAGTGCGGCATAATGTTGTCCAGTGCGCCATAATGTTGTTCAGTGCGGCATGGTGTTGTTTAGTGCGGGATGGTGTTGTTCAGTGCAGGATGGTGTTGTTCAGTGCGGCATGGTGTTGTTCAATGCGGCATGGTGTTGTTCAGTGCGGGATAATGTTGTTCAGTGCGGCATGGTGTTGTTCAGTGCGGCATGGTGTTGTTCAGTGCGGCATAATGTTCAGTGCGGCATAATGTTGTTCAGTGCGGCATGGTGTTGTTCAGTGCGGGATGGTGTTGTTCAGTGCAGGATGGTGTTGTTCAGTGCGGCATGGTGTTCAGTGCGGGATGGTGTCTTTCAGTGCGGCATGGTGTCGTTCAGTGCGGCATGGTGTCTTTCAGTGCGGCATGGTGTCGTTCAGTGAGGCATGGTGTTGTTCAGTGCGGCATGGTGTTGTTTAGTGCGGCATGGTGTTGTTCAGTGCGGGATGGTGTTGTTCAGTGTGGCATGGTGTTCAGTGCGGCATGGTGTTGTTCAGTGCGGTATCGTGTTGTTCAGTGCGGTATCGTGTTTCTCAGTGCGGTATCGTGTTGTTCAGTGCAGTATCGTTGTGTTGTTCGTATTGTGTTTAACACTTAGCCTCTAACACTTAGCCTCTAACACTTAGCCTCTAGCATCTAGAAGGTAAATAAATAGGAAGGAAGGACTCACCGGTGACGTCTTCGCCCACGTCCAAGCGTTGTACTTTGTATTTTCATCCTTCTGACAGTGGAAAACATAGCCAACAAACACCGTGGAACCTAAACGAATGAAAGAAAACTATCATTTGGCCACAACCAACATTCACAGATACAACACAATGTGACGTGAGGGGTTGAGGTTAAAGGTTGAGTGAAGGGCCCTCGTTTTAAACTACTTTTTTGAAAAGGATTGGGAACAAGTAAGACGTATTTAATTTATTTAATGGGAAGTAGTAAGAGCTATTGAATTTAATCTATGTATTATATTCTATTGTATTGTATTCTGTTGTATTCTTTTGGATTGTATTCACACTAACCCCACTAAAACTTCAGCCCAAAAAAACTTGCCTCTGGCGCCTAGCCTCTGGCACTTAGCCTCTAACACTTAGCCTTTAACACTTAGCCTTTAACACTTAGCCTTTAACACTTAGCCTAGAAGGTGAATAAATAGGGTTAAAGGTTGAGTGAAGGGACCTCGTTTTAAACTACTTTTTTGTAAAGGAGTGGGAACAAGTAAGACGTATTTAATTTATTTAATGGGAAGTAGTAAGACTTATTAAATTTATTTAATCTACTTTTCTTCCCAGGCAAAATTTGATGTGCTGCAATTCCAAATTTCCAAAGTGAATGAAGGAATGAAGTCCTTTAAATTATGATTTTGTATAAATACTAGGCATTAACACAAAATCGACGGCACAAAATGGGCAGACTTTACTTGTTTGAAAAGGACTGGTTACAAGACAGACTTTTTTAATTTATTTAATGGGAAGAAGACTTATTTAGTTTAATTGATCTATTTTTGTTCCCTGGCAAAATTCGATTTGCTGCAATTCCAAATTTACAAAGTGAATGAAGGAAAGAAGTCGTTTAAATTATGATTTTGTTTAAATACTAGGCATAGACACAAAATCTACGGCACAAAATGGGCAGACTTTACTTGTTTGAAGAGGACTGGTTACAAGACAGACTTTTCTGATTTATTTAATGGGAAGAAGACTTATTTAGTTTATTTAATCTATTTTTGTTCCCTGGCAAAATTGGATTTGCTGAAATTGTATTTTGCCAAATCTTGCCTTGAGACCTGATAGGAAGTATTAAACGCTTAGTTAAATCAATACAAGTTGGTAATAAGAGCGAGTAATGTTGGTTGAACCGATGAATGAAGGTTGAAAGCAATTTAAATTATGACTTTGTATAAATACTAGATATTAACAGAACATCTACTGCGCGAAATGGGCAGAGTTTACTTGTTTGAGAAGGAGTGGCTTATTCAAAACTAAGATTTATTTAATCTGTTTGTTCCCAGGCAAAATTGGATGTGATGCAATTCCAAATTTCACCACATGATGGTGCCCAATTTTGACTTCATAGGACATATTAAACACTTAGCTTGTTATTATGTTCAAGGTAATCAGATTTGTTTATTATTCTAATGGCCTCTTCAAAACTATTCTGGATTACTACTTTGGATCTATTCTACATTACTTGGCAACAACATACTCTGTAACAGATTAGGCAGTATAATCATATCTGTTAACTTGAGAGTGCCCACACTCAATCTACTTATCGTGATGTGTTAAATCAATTACTGTTAGACATTATTTGTCTGATAATCTACCAAATCTTTGAATTGAAGAATTTGTGATTTAATTAATAGCTTGTTGTTATGTTAAGGGTAATCAGACTTGTATATAATTCTAATGGCCTTCTTTTGAAAACTATTCTGAATTACAACTTTGGATCTTATATTACTTTGCAACAATCTACTCCGTGACAGATTAGGCAGTATAATCACATATGTTAACTTCAGTGCCCACACTGTATTTATTTATGGTTATTTGTTAAATCAAGTACTGTTAGACATGAAATAGGAAGTGTTTAACATAAATGTTATGGCTACTCACCATTGTAGCTCGCTCCTGGTCAATGATACGAGCCTCTTCTTGCAGTGGAAAACTTGCAGCCAACAAACACCGTGGAACCTAAAGGAATGAAATTAAACATTAACATTTCGCCTCGACCAATTTTCACACGTACAACGCAACGCGGCTACACTTCTGCTATTACAAACGTAAATCTCCTTAAACACAATGAGTGTTACTTACCGTGTACGCTCTAGACGGTCCAGTTGCAAGCAGAAAATAAAGATATTTCTGTTGATAATCGTCGCTGCTCAGTGGCTCACGGCCATCGCGCCAACAGATTTGAATTTTGGCGGAGGTTCGGGCAATTACGTCATATCCGCGGCATTTGACTGCGACGTAATACCCGCTTATCTGAAACGGCAGTTAAAAGTAGAGTTACATCAAGTTTTCTTGGAACCTAAACGAATGAAAGAAAACTATCATTTGGCCACAACCAACATTCACAGATACAACACAACGTGCGGGGTTGAGGTTAAAGATTGAGTGAAGGGCCCTCGTTTTAAACTACTGTTTTGAAAAGGAGTGGGAACAAGTAAGACGGATTTAATTTATTTAATGGGAAGTAGTAAGACTTATTAAATTTATTTAATCTACTTTTCTTCCCAGGCAAAATTTGATGTGCTGCAATTCCAAATTTCCAAAGTGAATGAAGGAATGAAGTCCTTTAAATTATGATTTTGTATAAATACTAGGCATTAACACAAAATCGACGGCACAAAATGGGCAGACTTTACTTGTTTGAAAAGGACTGGTTACAAGACAGACTTTTTTAATTTATTTAATGGGAAGAAGACTTATTTAGTTTAATTGATCTATTTTTGTTCCCTGCCAAAATTCGATTTGCTGCAATTCCAAATTTCCAAAGTGAATGAAGGAAAGAAGTCGTTTAAATTATGATTTTGTTTAAATACTAGGCATAGACACAAAATCTACGGCACAAAATGGGCAGACTTTACTTGTTTGAAGAGGACTGGTTACAAGACAGACTTTTCTGATTTATTTAATGGGAAGAGGACTTATTTAGTTTATTTAATCTATTTTTGTTCCCTGGCAAAATTGGATTTGCTGAAATTGTATTTTGCCAAATCTCGATTTGAGACCTGATAGGAAGTATTAAACGCTTAGTTAAATCAATACAAGTTGGTAATAAGAGCGAGTAATGTTGGTTGAACCGATGAATGAAGGTTGAAAGCAATTTAAATTATGACTTTGTATAAATACTAGATATTAACAGAACATCTACTGCGCAAAATGGGCAGAGTTTACTTGTTTGAGAAGGAGTGGCTTATTCAAAACTAAGATTTATGTAATCTGTTTGTTCCCAGGCAAAATTGGATGTGATGCAATTCCAAATTTCACCACATGATGGTGCCCAATTTTGACTTCATAGGACATATTAAACACTTAGCTTGTTATTATGTTCAAGGTAATCAGATTTGTTTATTATTCTAATGGCCTCTTCAAAACTATTCTGGATTACTACTTTGGATCTATTCTACATTACTTGGCAACAACATACTCTGTAACAGATTAGGCAGTATAATCACATATGTTAACTTGAGAGTGCCCACACTCAATCTACTTATCGTGATGTGTTAAATCAATTACTGTTAGACATTATTTGTCTGATAATCTACCAAATCTTTGAATTGAAGAATTTGTGATTTAATTAATAGCTTGTTCAGGGTAATCAGACTTGTATATAATTCTAATGGCCTTCTTTTGAAAACTATTCTGAATTACAACTTTGGATCTTATATTACTTTGCAACAATCTACTCGGTGACAGATTAGGCAGTATAATCACATATGTTAACTTCAGTGCCCACACTGTATTTATTTATGGTTATTTGTTAAATCAAGTACTGTTAGACATGAAATAGGAAGTGTTTAACATAAATGTTATGGCTACTCACCATTGTAGCTCGCTCCTGGTCAATGATATGAGCCTCTTCTTGCAGTGGAAAACTTGCAGCCAACAAACACCGTGGAACCTAAAGGAATGAAATTAAACATTAACATTTCGCCCGGACCAACATTCACACGTACAACGCAACGCGGCTACACTTCTGCTATTACAAACGTAAATCTCCTTAAACACAACGAGTGTTACTTACCGTGTACGCTCTAGGCAAAATTGGATGTGATGCAATTCCAAATCTATCTGAAACGGCAGTTAAAAGTAGAGTTACATCAAGTTTTCTTTTTTAATCAACACAATCATTTACAACCGTTGACCAGAAAGAATCGTCGAAATTCGACGTCCCCCACAAACGCCACGCTCACTCGCTTTTCAGGGCAACAAAAGTACTTCTTTTTAAAAACGATGAGTTGTACTTACCGTGTACGCTCTGGACGGTCCAGTTGCAAGCAGAAAATAAAAATATTTCTCTTGTTAGTCGTATGTTACCATCCGCTGTGTCTTTGTCAACATCGCCGCCATTTTCCTACTTCCTGCTGCGAGCCACGCCCACGGATTTAAATTTGGGCGGAAGCTCTTTCCATTGGCGTCGTTTTCGCGTATAGCAAATCCGATTGGTTGGGAAGGGGGCACGGTTATGCAGCCGAGGAGTCCTGTGATCGGTGGGATGTAAAGTAGGCGTCGACGTCACGTCCGCGTCACGTGACCACGACGTGGCAGACGTCAAATAGCAACCGCTGTTTTGTTTAGTAGACTTACAGTTGTTATGCATTGACATAATGGCGCACACACCAAATAGATTTAAATAAATTAAATAATTCTTCTGCCCACTCTCTTTTAAACAAGTTAACTCTCCCCGCGGATTTGAATTCCGGCGAAAGTTACGCCCATCGACGTCACGTATGTCACGTGACCACGACGTGGCAGATGTCATATAGCAACCGCTGTTTTGTTTAGTAGATTTACAGTTGTTATGCATTGGCATAATGGTGTGCACTCAAAATAGATTTAAATAAATTAAATATTTCTTCTGCCTACTCCCTTTTAAACAAGTTAACTCTGCCCACGTCCATTGACGTCTTGTCTGCGTCACGTGACCACGACGTAGCGACGTCATATAGTAACCGCTGTTTTGACCAGTAGACTTAGTTATTATGCGTTGACATAATGGCGCACTGGTTAGCATGGCCACCTCTTAAGCATGATGATGCGGGTTCGACGCCTGATCAATGTTAGCATGGAGTGAGCTGAAGTGCATGGCGCTGAAGATTTGAATCTTTGAAATGCGCTGAGGTCTGACATATCAGGCAGAATGGTTTGCCATCACGTTCAACAAAAAATAGAAACTTTCCCACTCTGATTAAAACGTCCTGTGTTCATCTACGTATTTTCGTTTTGCTGTGCATCTTTTCCCTGCCATTTCGAGAGCCCAATTGACACTCATAGTTTAAAGAAATGTGTTTGCCCATCCTACTTTGTGGAATTTCACCACATGCGCTTTTGACCAAAATACCAAATTGAACTCAAGTGAAGCCAACACGCACAACCCCCCCCCCCCCACACACACACACACACACACAAATGTTGATATGAACATAAAAGAGCCGCATGCGGTTCGGGAGTTGCGGCTTGGCCAAACCTGTACTATACAACTTTATTTGTATAAAATTTTCACAACAGCTGTCACACAAACAAAGCGGGAAAAACCGAAGACGTGCGTGTTCCGCCCACGCTGGATTTATTTGCACCTTTGAAAAGACACCGTATTGCCGCAGATGTGGCAAAGAGTACTTTTGGGCATCTGAGACGGAAGGATGTCCAAAGCATCACGTCACCTGCTCTGGTAGGCATGGTGGTGGGACGTTGAGGTCAACCGCTTTGGGGTTGGCTGACTCTTTGATTGCAGGATGCCACACACTTGAAGACAGAAGCAGAAAAGCAGAGCTAAATGCAAAATGTACTCACCGGTGACTCCAATTTTTTTCCCCCCTGAAGAAACAGCTGGACGGGTGGCCCCGGCTGGCCAGTGGGACTCTTGTTATTCTGACCCTTTTTAGTGCGCGTTTGGGGCAACAACCGTTTTTTGTGGCGCTCTCTTCTGGTTCAAAAGTGCCCTGCATGTGAATTTGCTTTTCCTGCCTTCTGATTGGATGAGCGCCGGTGTGACGCGGTGCCTCTGTCACCGTGGCGGGGGGTATACGTTGGCATCGGAGCGTCTGCCAACGTCTGAGACCGGCTGGCAGTGTATCGGAGGTGTCGAGTGCGGTGCCGCTGGAGCTCACTCACCAGCTGGTGTTAGGGCCACAGAATGAAGGCCAAGGAGAAGAATAGAAAGAGAAACAGAAACTTCTCCTCCAATTGTTTGATTTGTCTCTTCTGAGCTTCGATGAATTCTTTCAGCTCTTTGTTCCTCTAGGACGGACAAATGGAAAGTGGCATTCAAAAGCCAGTAAGCGTGCAAGTAAGTGCCGGGCTGGCTTTGGGCCCTTACCTGTTGCGCGCTGTGCAGCAGATCCATTCTCTCTTGGAGGATGCAAGCGTCGCGCTCCCTCAACTCGCACATCAGGGCTCGCTTCCATTGGTCCACGGCGCTCCTAAGCTCTTCTCTCTGATCCGCCGTCAGCACGTCATTCACGCCAGCGTGGCTGGCTTTTTCGCCGTCCGTGGCGGGGCAGTCCCGCTGCGGTAGCGCCTCGTACAACATGGCCTCCAGCTCCAGGATCCTCTGGGCCGCAATCCTCGTCCATCAGTGGTCCGGCGGGAGATTTGAGGGCGGCTTACCTTATGAGCCTGGTCCATGGAACACTTCCTGAAGTCCAACTCTTCATCCAGGTAGCCCTTCTGCTTGCAGAACATATCCTAGCACAGCTCAAGGTCAGAATTGTTGGGGCACATTGCCGGAGTTCCCCTTGGCTGATGTCGCGTGTCTGTCTACCTTCTCACTTTCAATGTCCAACATCTTCTGTTGAAGTGCTGACTTGGTCACTTTGATGTATTCTAACCACTGAGGAAAGGCTGCTGTCACATAAGCAGAATGCGAGAGCGTGCGTGGACGTGCGCGTTACCTTCTCGGCTAGGGTGAGAAGGGTCCTGGCGTGAATCACGACCACCTGCTCCTCGTTGGTGAGATTCTGCAAGAGCCCAAAGGCACAGCGTCAACAAGCTTCTTTCAGCGCAAAGCCTTCCAAAAGTCACATTTGAGCCGCCGAGTCTCGTGGAGTGCGAACATAAGGAGTTCGACATACACTTACGGCGTTATAGCCCAGGATGTCCAGCTTCTTCATCAGATCACTGATGACGATGTCCGGGGGAAAGGCGCAAGGAGCAATGTAAGGTGTTCTGGGACCTCGGGTTAAGGTTAGGGTTGCGAGGGACGCCTTACGTACGCTCACGCCCTCGGCCTCGCAGTAGATCTGCAAAGGGCTGAGGCCGTCTGGGAAACGGACTTGCAGAAACTTCAAGACGGGGGAGCGCCACTCCCTCTCCTGAAAGGCAGAGGCATGCATCCGTCCGTCCGTCCGTCCGTCCGTCCGTCACATCTCTGGCCTCAACACGCTTGTGCGAGTCTTCCCACCTCCAGCTCCAGGATGCGGAACTCAAGCAGTTCGTTTTGGTCTCGGATATCCTGGATGTGCTCTTTCAGACGCGCTTCTTCCGCCTCCATCCGCCTGACCTGAAAAGACAGTCAGACCTCATCTGCGGGGCTTCCCGACAGGTGTGACGCCAAGCGACTCCGCCCAGCGCCTTTCTTTCCGTCACCTTTTCGGCCAACTGCTGATTGCTCTGACGCAGCAGCTGCTTCTCCTCCACCCACTTGACATTCTAGAAGAGACAAACGCGTGGACAGCTTTGGAATGTTGTGTCATTTTCATCCACAAATTCTTTGGTTGACTGGAAAATGACATTTGCTTTTCTCCGCATTTTCCCAGCCACGTTCGGGGGGGGGGGGGGGGGGGGGGTTGGTCCAGTAATGCCAGACGGATGAGTGACTGAAGAATGTAGCTATTTTGTCTGAGAAAAAGGTGTGCTCATTGATGAGCTTACCTGTCCTTGTTGCTTCAGCGCTGACTCCAGATCTGCTACTCTGCTTTGATAGTGACCCATTTCTACCATCAGCTTTTCTCTGGTCTGAAAGGAGGAGGAGGGAGGCTCCTCCTCCTCCTTTCAGACCAGAGAACACCCGAGGCTGGGTGAGAACGGGGAGGCTGCGACCCGGCCGGGGGTTGCGGGAAGGGGCGCCACCTTGATCTCCTTCTCGGCGTCGTAGTCCCCTTTCGCTGGTCTGGGCTAGCAGAGCGTAGGCTCGTTGCAGCGCTTGATATTCTTGCGTCAGCTGGCGGTAGCGAAGCTCCGCCTCTTCATGCACACACCAATGCAACACAGCACTAGTACCAGAATCAGTCAGACCGGCGACAAAGCACCCGCGACGCAAAGACGAGTCC
>NW_028284152.1:0-65401 GCF_059516105.1 Syngnathus floridae | reverse complement strand
AGTGCGGCATGGTGTTGTTCAGTGCGGGATGGTGTTCAATGCGGGATCGTGTTGTTCAGTGCGGGGTGGTGTTGTTCAGTGCAGGATGGTGTTGTTCAGTGCAGGATGGTGTTGTTCAGTGCGGCATGGTGTTGTTCAATGCAGGATCGTGTTGTTCAGTGCAGCATAATGTTGTTCAGTGCAGCATGGTGTTGTTCAGTGCGGCATGGTGTTGTTCAATGCGGCATGGTGTTGTTCAGTGCGGGATGGTGTTGTTCAGTGCGGCATGGTGTTTTTCAGTGCGGCATAATGTTGTTCAGTGCGGCATGGTGTTGTTCAGTGCGGCATGGTGTTGTTCAGTGCGACATAATGTTGTTCAGTGCGGCATAATGTTGTTCAGTGCGGCATGGTGTTGTTCAGTGCGGCATGGTGTTGTTCAGTGCGGCATGGTGTTGTTCAGTGCGGCATGGTGTTGTTCAGTGCAGGATGGTGTTGTTCAGTGCAGGATGGTGTTGTTCAATGCGGCATGGTGTTGTTCAGTGCGGGATGGTGTTGTTCAGTGCAGGATGGTGTTGTTCAGTGCGGCATGGTGTTGTTCAGTGCGGAATGGTGTTGTTCAGTGCGGCATGGTGTTGTTCAGTGCGGCATGGTGTTGTTCAGTGCAGGATGGTGTTGTTCAATGCGGGATGGTGTTGTTCAGTGCGGGATGGTGTTGTTCAGTGCAGGATGGTGTTGTTCAATGCGGCATGGTGTTGTTCAGTGCAGGATGGTGTTGTTCAGTGCGGCATGGTGTTGTTCAATGCGGCATGGTGTTGTTCAATGCGGCATGGTGTTGTTCAGTGCGGCATGGTGTTGTTCAGTGCGGCATGGTGTTGTTCAGTGCAGCGTAATGTTGTTCAGTGCGGCATGGTGTTGTTCAGTGCGGAATGGTGTTGTTCAGTGCGGCATGGTGTTGTTCAGTGCAGGATGGTGTTGTTCAGTGCGGCATGGTGTTGCTCAGTGCGGCATGGTGTTGTTCAGTGCGGGATGGTGTTGTTCATTGCGGCATGGTGTTGTTCAGTGCGGCATGGTGTTGTTCAGTGCGGCATGGTGTTGTTCAATGCGGCATAATGTTGTTCAGTGCGCCATAATGTTGTTCAGTGCGGCATGGTGTTGTTCAGTGCGGGATGGTGTTGTTCAGTGCAGGATGGTGTTGTTCAGTGCGGCATGGTGTTGTTCAGTGCGGCATGGTGTTGTTCAGTGCGGCATAATGTTGTTCAGTGCGGCATAATGTTGTTCAGTGCGGGATGGTGTTGTTCATTGCGGCATGGTGTTGTTCAGTGCGGCATGGTGTTGTTCAGTGCGGCATGGTGTTGTTCAGTGCGGGATGGTGTTGTTCAGTGCAGGATGGTGTTGTTCAGTGCGGCATGGTGTTGTTCAGTGCGGCATGGTGTTGTTCATTTCGGCATAATGTTGTTCAGTGCGGCATAATGTTGTTTAGTGCGGCATGGTGTTGTTCAGTGCGGGATGGTGTTGTTCAGTGCGTTATAATGTTGTTCAGTGCGGCATGGTGTTGTTCAGTGCGGGATGGTGTTGTTCAGTGCGGGATGGTGTTGTTCAGTGCGGCATGGTGTTCAATGCGGAATGGTGTTGTTCAGTGCAGGATGGTGTTGTTCAGTGCGGCATGGTGTTGTTCAGTGCGGCATAATGTTGTTCAGTGCGGCATGGTGTTGTTCAGTGCGGCATGGTGTTGTTCAGTGCGGCATGGTGTTGTTCAGTGCGGCATAATGTTGTTCAGTGCGGCATGGTGTTGTTCAGTGCGGCATGGTGTTGTTCAGTGCGGCATAATGTTCAGTGCGGCATAATGTTGTTCAGTGCGGCATGGTGTTGTTCAGTGCGGGATGGTGTTGTTCAGTGCAGGATGGTGTTGTTCAGTGCGGCATGGTGTTCAGTGCGGGATGGTGTCTTTCAGTGCGGCATGGTGTCGTTCAGTGCGGCATGGTGTCTTTCAGTGCGGCATGGTGTCGTTCAGTGAGGCATGGTGTTGTTCAGTGCGGCATGGTGTTGTTTAGTGCGGCATGGTGTTGTTCAGTGCGGGATGGTGTTGTTCAGTGTGGCATGGTGTTCAGTGCGGCATGGTGTTGTTCAGTGCGGTATCGTGTTGTTCAGTGCGGTATCGTGTTTCTCAGTGCGGTATCGTGTTGTTCAGTGCAGTATCGTTGTGTTGTTCGTATTGTGTTTAACACTTAGCCTCTAACACTTAGCCTCTAACACTTAGCCTCTAGCATCTAGAAGGTAAATAAATAGGAAGGAAGGACTCACCGGTGATGTCTTCGCCCACGTCCAAGCGTTGTACTTTGTATTTTCATCCTTCTGACAGTGGAAAACATAGCCAACAAACACCGTGGAACCTAAACGAATGAAAGAAAACTATCATTTGGCCACAACCAACATTCACAGATACAACACAATGTGACGTGCGGGGTTGAGGTTAAAGGTTGAGTGAAGGGCCCTCGTTTTAAACTACTTTTTTGAAAAGGATTGGGAACAAGTAAGACGTATTTAATTTATTTAATGGGAAGTAGTAAGAGCTATTGAATTTAATCTATGTATTATATTCTATTGTATTGTATTCTGTTGTATTCTTTTGGATTGTATTCACACTAACCCCACTAAAACTTCAGCCCACAAAAACTCGCCTCTGGCGCCTAGCCTCTGGCACTTAGCCTCTAACACTTAGCCTTTAACACTTAGCCTTTAACACTTAGCCTTTAACACTTAGCCTAGAAGGTGAATAAATAGGGTTAAAGGTTGAGTGAAGGGACCTCGTTTTAAACTACTTTTTTGTAAAGGAGTGGGAACAAGTAAGACGTATTTAATTTATTTAATGGGAAGTAGTAAGACTTATTAAATTTATTTAATCTACTTTTCTTCCCAGGCAAAATTTGATGTGCTGCAATTCCAAATTTCCAAAGTGAATGAAGGAATGAAGTCCTTTAAATTATGATTTTGTATAAATACTAGGCATTAACACAAAATCGACGGCACAAAATGGGCAGACTTTACTTGTTTGAAAAGGACTGGTTACAAGACAGACTTTTTTAATTTATTTAATGGGAAGAAGACTTATTTAGTTTAATTGATCTATTTTTGTTCCCTGGCAAAATTCGATTTGCTGCAATTCCAAATTTCCAAAGTGAATGAAGGAAAGAAGTCGTTTAAATTATGATTTTGTTTAAATACTAGGCATAGACACAAAATCTACGGCACAAAATGGGCAGACTTTACTTGTTTGAAGAGGACTGGTTACAAGACAGACTTTTCTGATTTATTTAATGGGAAGAAGACTTATTTCGTTTATTTAATCTATTTTTGTTCCCTGGCAAAATTGGATTTGCTGAAATTGTATTTTGCCAAATCTTGCCTTGAGACCTGATAGGAAGTATTAAACGCTTAGTTAAATCAATACAAGTTGGTAATAAGAGCGAGTAATGTTGGTTGAACCGATGAATGAAGGTTGAAAGCAATTTAAATTATGACTTTGTATAAATACTAGATATTAACAGAACATCTACTGCGCGAAATGGGCAGAGTTTACTTGTTTGAGAAGGAGTGGCTTATTCAAAACTAAGATTTATTTAATCTGTTTGTTCCCAGGCAAAATTGGATGTGATGCAATTCCAAATTTCACCACATGATGGTGCCCAATTTTGACTTCATAGGACATATTAAACACTTAGCTTGTTATTATGTTCAAGGTAATCAGATTTGTTTATTATTCTAATGGCCTCTTCAAAACTATTCTGGATTACTACTTTGGATCTATTCTACATTACTTGGCAACAACATACTCTGTAACAGATTAGGCAGTATAATCATATCTGTTAACTTGAGAGTGCCCACACTCAATCTACTTATCGTGATGTGTTAAATCAATTACTGTTAGACATTATTTGTCTGATAATCTACCAAATCTTTGAATTGAAGAATTTGTGATTTAATTAATAGCTTGTTGTTATGTTAAGGGTAATCAGACTTGTATATAATTCTAATGGCCTTCTTTTGAAAACTATTCTGAATTACAACTTTGGATCTTATATTACTTTGCAACAATCTACTCCGTGACAGATTAGGCAGTATAATCACATATGTTAACTTCAGTGCCCACACTGTATTTATTTATGGTTATTTGTTAAATCAAGTACTGTTAGACATGAAATAGGAAGTGTTTAACATAAATGTTATGGCTACTCACCATTGTAGCTCGCTCCTGGTCAATGATACGAGCCTCTTCTTGCAGTGGAAAACTTGCAGCCAACAAACACCGTGGAACCTAAAGGAATGAAATTAAACATTAACATTTCGCCTCGACCAATTTTCACACGTACAACGCAACGCGGCTACACTTCTGCTATTACAAACGTAAATCTCCTTAAACACAATGAGTGTTACTTACCGTGTACGCTCTAGACGGTCCAGTTGCAAGCAGAAAATAAAGATATTTCTGTTGATAATCGTCGCTGCTCAGTGGCTCACGGCCATCGCGCCAACAGATTTGAATTTTGGCGGAGGTTCGGGCAATTACGTCATATCCGCGGCATTTGACTGCGACGTAATACCCGCTTATCTGAAACGGCAGTTAAAAGTAGAGTTACATCAAGTTTTCTTGGAACCTAAACGAATGAAAGAAAACTATCATTTGGCCACAACCAACATTCACAGATACAACACAACGTGCGGGGTTGAGGTTAAAGATTGAGTGAAGGGCCCTCGTTTTAAACTACTGTTTTGAAAAGGAGTGGGAACAAGTAAGACGTATTTAATTTATTTAATGGGAAGTAGTAAGACTTATTAAATTTATTTAATCTACTTTTCTTCCCAGGCAAAATTTGATGTGCTGCAATTCCAAATTTCCAAAGTGAATGAAGGAATGAAGTCCTTTAAATTATGATTTTGTATAAATACTAGGCATTAACACAAAATCGACGGCACAAAATGGGCAGACTTTACTTGTTTGAAAAGGACTGGTTACAAGACAGACTTTTTTAATTTATTTAATGGGAAGAAGACTTATTTAGTTTAATTGATCTATTTTTGTTCCCTGCCAAAATTCGATTTGCTGCAATTCCAAATTTCCAAAGTGAATGAAGGAAAGAAGTCGTTTAAATTATGATTTTGTTTAAATACTAGGCATAGACACAAAATCTACGGCACAAAATGGGCAGACTTTACTTGTTTGAAGAGGACTGGTTACAAGACAGACTTTTCTGATTTATTTAATGGGAAGAGGACTTATTTAGTTTATTTAATCTATTTTTGTTCCCTGGCAAAATTGGATTTGCTGAAATTGTATTTTGCCAAATCTCGATTTGAGACCTGATAGGAAGTATTAAACGCTTAGTTAAATCAATACAAGTTGGTAAGAAGAGCGAGTAATGTTGGTTGAACCGATGAATGAAGGTTGAAAGCAATTTAAATTATGACTTTGTATAAATACTAGATATTAACAGAACATCTACTGCGCAAAATGGGCAGAGTTTACTTGTTTGAGAAGGAGTGGCTTATTCAAAACTAAGATTTATGTAATCTGTTTGTTCCCAGGCAAAATTGGATGTGATGCAATTCCAAATTTCACCACATGATGGTGCCCAATTTTGACTTCATAGGACATATTAAACACTTAGCTTGTTATTATGTTCAAGGTAATCAGATTTGTTTATCATTCTAATGGCCTCTTCAAAACTATTCTGGATTACTACTTTGGATCTATTCTACATTACTTGGCAACAACATACTCTGTAACAGATTAGGCAGTATAATCACATATGTTAACTTGAGAGTGCCCACACTCAATCTACTTATCGTGATGTGTTAAATCAATTACTGTTAGACATTATTTGTCTGATAATCTACCAAATCTTTGAATTGAAGAATTTGTGATTTAATTAATAGCTTGTTTGGGGTAATCAGACTTGTATATAATTCTAATGGCCTTCTTTTGAAAACTATTCTGAATTACAACTTTGGATCTTATATTACTTTGCAACAATCTACTCGGTGACAGATTAGGCAGTATAATCACATATGTTAACTTCAGTGCCCACACTGTATTTATTTATGGTTATTTGTTAAATCAAGTACTGTTAGACATGAAATAGGAAGTGTTTAACATAAATGTTATGGCTACTCACCATTGTAGCTCGCTCCTGGTCAATGATATGAGCCTCTTCTTGCAGTGGAAAACTTGCAGCCAACAAACACCGTGGAACCTAAAGGAATGAAATTAAACATTAACATTTCGCCCGGACCAACATTCACACGTACAACGCAACGCGGCTACACTTCTGCTATTACAAACGTAAATCTCCTTAAACACAACGAGTGTTACTTACCGTGTACGCTCTAGGCAAAATTGGATGTGATGCAATTCCAAATCTATCTGAAACGGCAGTTAAAAGTAGAGTTACATCAAGTTTTCTTTTTTAATCAACACAATCATTTACAACCGTTGACCAGAAAGAATCGTCGAAATTCGACGTCCCCCACAAACGCCACGCTCACTCGCTTTTCAGGGCAACAAAAGTACTTCTTTTTAAAAACGATGAGTTGTACTTACCGTGTACGCTCTGGACGGTCCAGTTGCAAGCAGAAAATAAAAATATTTCTCTTGTTAGTCGTATGTTACCATCCGCTGTGTCTTTGTCAACATCGCCGCCATTTTCCTACTTCCTGCTGCGAGCCACGCCCACGGATTTAAATTTGGGCGGAAGCTCTTTCCATTGGCGTCGTTTTCGCGTATAGCAAATCCGATTGGTTGGGAAGGGGGCACGGTTATGCAGCCGAGGAGTCCTGTGATCGGTGGGATGTAAAGTAGGCGTCGACGTCACGTCCGCGTCACGTGACCACGACGTGGCAGACGTCAAATAGCAACCGCTGTTTTGTTTAGTAGACTTACAGTTGTTATGCATTGACATAATGGCGCACACACCAAATAGATTTAAATAAATTAAATAATTCTTCTGCCCACTCTCTTTTAAACAAGTTAACTCTCCCCGCGGATTTGAATTCCGGCGAAAGTTACGCCCATCGACGTCACGTATGTCACGTGACCACGACGTGGCAGATGTCATATAGCAACCGCTGTTTTGTTTAGTAGATTTACAGTTGTTATGCATTGGCATAATGGTGTGCACTCAAAATAGATTTAAATAAATTAAATATTTCTTCTGCCTACTCCCTTTTAAACAAGTTAACTCTGCCCACGTCCATTGACGTCTTGTCTGCGTCACGTGACCACGACGTAGCGACGTCATATAGTAACCGCTGTTTTGACCAGTAGACTTAGTTATTATGCGTTGACATAATGGCGCACTGGTTAGCATGGCCACCTCTTAAGCATGATGATGCGGGTTCGACGCCTGATCAACGTTAGCATGGAGTGAGCTGAAGTGCATGGCGCTGAAGATTTGAATCTTTGAAATGCGCTGAGGTCTGACATATCAGGCAGAATGGTTTGCCATCACGTTCAACAAAAAATAGAAACTTTCCCACTCTGATTAAAACGTCCTGTGTTCATCTACGTATTTTTGTTTTGCTGTGCATCTTTTCCCTGCCATTTCGAGAGCCCAATTGACACTCATAGTTTAAAGAAATGTGTTTGCCCATCCTACTTTGTGGAATTTCACCACATGCGCTTTTGACCAAAATACCAAATTGAACTCAAGTGAAGCCAACACGCACAACCCCCCCCCCCCCCCCACACACACCACACACACACACACAAATGTTGATATGAACATAAAAGAGCCGCATGCGGTTCGGGAGTTGCGGCTTGGCCAAACCTGTACTATACAACTTTATTTGTATAAAATTTTCACAACAGCTGTCACACAAACAAAGCGGGAAAAACCGAAGACGTGCGTGTTCCGCCCACGCTGGATTTATTTGCACCTTTGAAAAGACACCGTATTGCCGCAGATGTGGCAAAGAGTACTTTTGGGCATCTGAGACGGAAGGATGTCCAAAGCATCACGTCACCTGCTCTGGTAGGCATGGTGGTGGGACGTTGAGGTCAACCGCTTTGGGGTTGGCTGACTCTTTGATCGCAGGATGCCACACACTTGAAGACAGAAGCAGAAAAGCAGAGCTAAATGCAAAATGTACTCACCGGTGACTCCAATTTTTTTCCCCCCTGAAGAAACAGCTGGACGGGTGGCCCCGGCTGGCCAGTGGGACTCTTGTTATTCTGACCCTTTTTAGTGCGCGTTTGGGGCAACAACCGTTTTTTGTGGCGCTCTCTTCTGGTTCAAAAGTGCCCTGCATGTGAATTTGCTTTTCCTGCCTTCTGATTGGATGAGCGCCGGTGTGACGCGGTGCCTCTGTCACCGTGGCGGGGGGTATACGTTGGCATCGGAGCGTCTGCCAACGTCTGAGACCGGCTGGCAGTGTATCGGAGGTGTCGACTGCGGTGCCGCTGGAGCTCACTCACCAGCTGGTGTTAGGGCCACAGAATGAAGGCCAAGGAGAAGAATAGAAAGAGAAACAGAAACTTCTCCTCCAATTGTTTGATTTGTCTCTTCTGAGCTTCGATGAATTCTTTCAGCTCTTTGTTCCTCTAGGACGGACAAATGGAAAGTGGCATTCAAAAGCCAGTAAGCGTGCAAGTAAGTGCCGGGCTGGCTTTGGGCCCTTACCTGTTGCGCGCTGTGCAGCAGATCCATTCTCTCTTGGAGGATGCAAGCGTCGCGCTCCCTCAACTCGCACATCAGGGCTCGCTTCCATTGGTCCACGGCGCTCCTAAGCTCTTCTCTCTGATCCGCCGTCAGCACGTCATTCACGCCAGCGTGGCTGGCTTTTTCGCCGTCCGTGGCGGGGCAGTCCCGCTGCGGTAGCGCCTCGTACAACATGGCCTCCAGCTCCAGGATCCTCTGGGCCGCAATCCTCGTCCATCAGTGGTCCGGCGGGAGATTTGAGGGCGGCTTACCTTATGAGCCTGGTCCATGGAACACTTCCTGAAGTCCAACTCTTCATCCAGGTAGCCCTTCTGCTTGCAGAACATATCCTAGCACAGCTCAAGGTCAGAATTGTTGGGGCACATTGCCGGAGTTCCCCTTGGCTGATGTCGCGTGTCTGTCTACCTTCTCACTTTCAATGTCCAACATCTTCTGTTGAAGTGCTGACTTGGTCACTTTGATGTATTCTAACCACTGAGGAAAGGCTGCTGTCACATAAGCAGAATGCGAGAGCGTGCGTGGACGTGCGCGTTACCTTCTCGGCTAGGGTGAGAAGGGTCCTGGCGTGAATCACGACCACCTGCTCCTCGTTGGTGAGATTCTGCAAGAGCCCAAAGGCACAGCGTCAACAAGCTTCTTTCAGCGCAAAGCCTTCCAAAAGTCACATTTGAGCCGCCGAGTCTCGTGGAGTGCGAACATAAGGAGTTCGACATACACTTACGGCGTTATAGCCCAGGATGTCCAGCTTCTTCATCAGATCACTGATGACGATGTCCGGGGGAAAGGCGCAAGGAGCAATGTAAGGTGTTCTGGGACCTCGGGTTAAGGTTAGGGTTGCGAGGGACGCCTTACGTACGCTCACGCCCTCGGCCTCGCAGTAGATCTGCAAAGGGCTGAGGCCGTCTGGGAAACGGACTTGCAGAAACTTCAAGACGGGGGAGCGCCACTCCCTCTCCTGAAAGGCAGAGGCATGCATCCGTCCGTCCGTCCGTCCGTCCGTCCGTCACATCTCTGGCCTCAACACGCTTGTGCGAGTCTTCCCACCTCCAGCTCCAGGATGCGGAACTCAAGCAGTTCGTTTTGGTCTCGGATATCCTGGATGTGCTCTTTCAGACGCGCTTCTTCCGCCTCCATCCGCCTGACCTGAAAAGACAGTCAGACCTCATCTGCGGGGCTTCCCGACAGGTGTGACGCCAAGCGACTCCGCCCAGCGCCTTTCTTTCCGTCACCTTTTCGGCCAACTGCTGATTGCTCTGACGCAGCAGCTGCTTCTCCTCCACCCACTTGACATTCTAGAAGAGACAAACGCGTGGACAGCTTTGGAATGTTGTGTCATTTTCATCCACAAATTCTTTGGTTGACTGGAAAATGACATTTGCTTTTCTCCGCATTTTCCCAGCCACGTTCGGGGGGGGGGGGGGGGGGGTGGTTGGTCCAGTAATGCCAGACGGATGAGTGACTGAAGAATGTAGCTATTTTGTCTGAGAAAAAGGTGTGCTCATTGATGAGCTTACCTGTCCTTGTTGCTTCAGCGCTGACTCCAGATCTGCTACTCTGCTTTGATAGTGACCCATTTCTACCATCAGCTTTTCTCTGGTCTGAAAGGAGGAGGAGGGAGGCTCCTCCTCCTCCTTTCAGACCAGAGAACACCCGAGGCTGGGTGAGAACGGGGAGGCTGCGACCCGGCCGGGGGTTGCGGGAAGGGGCGCCACCTTGATCTCCTTCTCGGCGTCGTAGTCCCCTTTCGCTGGTCTGGGCTAGCAGAGCGTAGGCTCGTTGCAGCGCTTGATATTCTTGCGTCAGCTGGCGGTAGCGAAGCTCCGCCTCTTCATGCACACACCAATGCAACACAGCACTAGTACCAGAATCAGTCAGACCGGCGACAAAGCACCCGCGACGCAAAGACGAGTCCGATTCCAGGCTGAAGAGGAATGTTTGGTGTCAATACGCTGGCAGAAATGGCGGGCTACCTCTTCGGGTTCCGTGTCGGGGGTTCTGTCGGTGTGAAAAGACAAGGACGATCCGTCCGAGTCCACCAACACGTCTTCGTCGTAGCCGTAAAATGTTTCGATGACCTGCGGGCGCGGAAGCAAACATCTCTCTGAACAAACTGAAGCGACACCTCACGATGAATCGACGAGAGGAACGATAGCGAGAAAAAGGCCATTTCATCTTGCGCAACACCAAGCAGCCGCAAACAAACAGACTCACCTTGCAGGACCTCACGCTTTGTTCCTCCTCAGAGATTCTCGACGTCGGTATCGTAGCAGCAAATCTCTCTCCTGTCGACACAAATAATCCGCCTTTGAGATTCTTTGGATGCAAAGGGAACGAACGGCTCCGGCGCAGAAACAAACGCGACTCACAATGACATTTCTGACATGAGCTCCTGTCTCCAGAGCCTGAAAAACACGTCACCGGCGATGATTGGAGGGACGCTCGTCTTTTCCAAAAGTGACAACTACAGGGTGTGTCAGGGTTTTCCAGATTATCTTTATCGTATCATTGTGTTGCTTTGACTTTGACTGCGACCTGTAATAAATAATATTATTTATCCCTTATTTATCCCTATCGCTTATCCCTTCCTACACAAAGTCGTAAAACACCCCTTGCTATGTTTTGACTAGAGGTCAAGGGCTTCCTCTATTCAATCCACTCTTACACCCACCCTGTTTCTCTTAATTAAAATGCTCGTGCAGGAGCCGAGAGTCAGACTTCATTCGTACAACGGATGGACTCTCCACCTGCAGGTGTCCAAAAGAACTTACTTGTCTCCCGTGTGGTTCTTGCAAAATAAGTTGGAGCGAGCGCAACTCTAACAGGGTGCATTTTGCCACTAGCTGCCTACGGACAATGACGTCGCGCTCGCGGCTCATGGTTGACGGGCTGAGCAGCCGGGCAAGTCCGTCGTTTTCAGCGCACAGCGAGTGGCAAAGGCGCTGACAAAACGGGAGCTTTGAGCTGCTGAAAACGGCAAAACAAGTCTAAAGCGTGTTCAAACGCGTGCGCACAATGCTCCTGCTTGAAAGGTCGGAATTTAAGGGGCCAATTTTTTGGATGGCGGCCGCCGGCCAAGCTTTGGACGGAAAAGGTTTCCTGGCGACAGCGAGCGAGCGCGGCGCTGCCGTACGTGCACCGAGTCGCCTGCCTGAAGACCTTGGACAAGTCGTCGATGATGTGCCGCTGCTCCACAACTTGAAGGAACTCCATTTCACCGTCCTGCTGGCCGCAACCGCGGTCCAGGTCATTGAGCGAACTAGGCCTTCTCTGTGGAACACAAATGCAGTGGACTCTGTTGGCACGCCGCCGTTGTCCGCGTCGACTTACCAAGCTTGCCATCTCCTCGTTCTCCTGGGTGACAAAGCGCACTTTGTTTTCAAGGCGACACAGCACCAGCGAGAGTTCTTCATTCTTCCTGCTCAGGCGTTTGTTTTTGTACAGGAGTGGCAGAAACTGGCTTTCTGTTTCTCTCAGTCGCTTGAGCTGCAAGCATGAAGTGCGGGATGTGAAAGACGCACAACACGCGGGCCAGAACGTATCCATTCCTTTTGCATCGGTTTGAACGGAATCGTGGCTTTGGCTCCCAATAAAAGACATCTACCAGGCAACCGACTCGCTGCGCCGCTCAACTAATAAGCAAGCGCAATGGGTGCCTCGCTGGATGGCGCGCATCAAACGTAGCGCAAACCTTCAAGCGTGCCGTCAATAAATTACCAGTTCATTGCGCTCTTCAGAAAGCAGGGCGTTTCGATCCTCCAGTTTCCTGATGACTGCGCTGAGCTCAGCGATTTTCAGATGAAACCGTCGCGTGTCCCGATCCTCCTGAGACTGAAAACGCCCCGCAACACACACACACAAGCACTCGTTCAAAGTTCAAAACTGTTTTTGTGCTACCTTCCTCCAGCAACGAACTAAGTCATGCGTACTGCAAGTGTGTGATGAGGTGGCTTACGCAATGAAGAGGATTGCTAGTAGCGGCGTTGACCCCACTTCCAGGGTAGTTTAGGCCCGCCCTTTGGGAATCCCTCAGGGCAGCGATCTGCTGCTCGGCAGCCTGAGTCTGCAGCTGAAGGCGGTGGACGTGGCCGGCCCCAGGGCTTCATCCAAAACACTAACCGCTCTGTCTTTCAGCTTGATCTCATCCGTCTGGATGTACAAACGGGGAGCGCTCAGGCAGGCGGGCAAACTCATTTGCCAGAATTGTGACAAAAACAAAGAGAGCAACCGGCCAATTTTTTTCTTGAATCGACTAGAACACCTTTGCTGTGACAAAAGTGAAGCGAGCAACCGGACATTTTCTTCTTGTGAAATAGAATAGAATAGAATGCCTTAGGTGTCATTGCACTGCAGGTATACAACGAAATTGGGAACATAGCCACGCACCGCGCATCTGATCAGTCCTACCAGTCGGCGGATCTCCCTCTCGCAGTCTCTCTTGGTTCGGCTCAGCTCCTCCCGATGCTGGTGATGAGCCGATCGGAGCTCGGCCGCTCGGGACTGCCAGGCCTGCTGGGCCGCTGCCAGGGCTTCTTCCGCGCTCCTGGTGGAGGCGACACCGCTCGGTCTCCCGACACCGCCGCGTCTCCTCCACCTCCGCCAGCAAAGCGCCCCCCCTCCTCACCTGAGCAGACATTGCGCCACACCGGGCCGTTGAGACCGCAACGGAGCGCCGCGACGCTTACTGGGGACAAGCTACACAATACGGTAGCGGCCGCATCGAAGCCCGACGTGGCGTGCGGATAGTCAGACACGGATAGAGCGGATCACCTTGTCCATGGAGCCGTCCCTCAGGCTGAGGACCAAGGCATTCAGTCGCTGGATCTCTCCATCTTTGATTTTGATCACTCTCATCAGCTCCATTTCATGCTGCCGCAGTAATGTCTCCCTGGTAATGGCTAACTCTTTCTGCTTCTCCTCATGGAGTTTGCTTTTGAGTTCCGTCATGGCGGCGGTGGCACGGTGGTGCTCCGCCCGCAGGTCCTGACTTCTCTCTCTCTCCAGACAGCTGACCTGACATGACTTAGACTTAGACAAACTTTATTGTCATCTTGTCTGCACATGGTGCATACAAAACGAAATTCCGTTGCATACGTCTTACAACAAAGTAGTGATATTGCAGTTGAATAGAAGTAACATATCCTATGAAAATATATATATATACATATATACTATATATATATATATATATATATTAAAAATAAGTATAAAGTGCAGCAGTGATAATTATGCAATAGTGCAAGTAGGCAAAACAGTATTCAAGAGTGTGCAGAGGAATGCTAAACCATGTATTAAACTTCTATTTAAAGGGTTTATACAAGTTCAGTAAAGTTGGTAGTGCGAGATAGTGCAAGATAGAGGTCCGTAGTGTCATAAAGTACAGTTCTGTGAATGTGTGATGCAGAGTTCAGTTTAGAGCTCAACAGTTCTAGTGTTCAACAGTCTGATGACAGCAGGGAAAAAGCTGTTGCAGAACCTGGTGGACCTGCAGCGGATGCTGCAAACCTCTTCCCAGAGGGCAGCAGGGAGAACAGTCCATGGTGGGGGTGTGATGGGTCATTGATGATGTTACGGGCACGGGACATGCAGCGCTGAGATGAAATGTCCTGAATGGAGGGAAGAGGAGCCCCTATGATCCTCTCTGCTGTCCTCACCACTCTCCTCACGTTCTTCCAATCGGAGGCGGTGCAGCCTCCACACCACACAGAGAGACAGCTTGTCAGAATGCTCTCTATGGTGCTCCTGTAGAACGTCCTCATGATGGGTGGGGGCAGGTGGGCTCTCCTCATCCTCCGCAGGAAGTACAAGCGCTTCTGTGCCCTCTTGACCAGTGCCGTAGTGTTCATAGTCCAGGTGAGGTCTTCTGTGATGTGGACCCCCAGGAATTTGGTGGTGCTGACCACCTCCAGAGCTGAGCTGTTGATGATCAGTGGAGCGTGGTGAGGCTGTTTTTTCTTGAAGTCGACGATGATCTCCTTCATCTTCTCCTCATTCAGGATCAGGCTGTTTTCTCTGCACCAGCCCACCAGCTGCTCCACCTCCTCTCTGTAGTCCAGGTCGTTGTTGTCTCTGATGAGCCCCACCACCGTTGTGTCGTCTGCTGACTTCACGATGTGATTGGTGGTGAACCTGAGGACGCAGTCGTGTGTCATCAGGGTGCACAGCAGGGGGCTCAGGACGCAGCCGTGAAGGGAGCCTGTGCTGAGGGTGATGACATCAGAGGTGTTCTGTCCGACCCGGACTGACTGAGGTCTGTTGGTGAGGAAGTCTAGCAGCCAGTTGCGAAGGGGGGTGTTGAAGCCCAGGTGTTCCAATTTTCCTACCAGATGCTGTGGGATGATGGTGTTAAACGCTGAGCTGAAGTCCAGGAACAGCCTCCGCACATGGGTGTTCTTCTCCTCCAGGTGAGCCAGGCTCAGGTGAAGAACGGAGGAGATGGCGTCCTGAGTGGAGCGGTTTTGCCGGTCGGCAAACTGGAACGGGTCAAATAATAGGGGGAGTCTGGAAACGATGTGACCTTTAAGCAGCCTTTCGAAGCACTTCATCATAACCGGAGTCAGTGCAACAGGCCGGTAATCATTAAATGAGGTGATTTGAGGTTTCTTCGGCACCGGAATGATGGAGGCAGTCTTAAAGCACGCCGGCACTGTGGCTTGGCCCAGCGAGGTGTTAAAAATGTCTGTGATGACCCCAGCCAGATGACTTGCACATTCCCTGAACACACGCCCAGGAATGTTGTCGGGGCCAGGGGCCTTACAGGGGTTGACTCTCCTCAGGGTCTTCAACACATCGGCGGAGTCAAGGCAGAGTACCTCCTCTTCCTGATGGGGGACAGTTTTAACTGCTGGAGTGCCGTTTAGTGCCTCGAACCTCCCAAAGAAGTTATTTAGACCATTTAGAAAGTCAGCATCAACTACACCCACCGGGGGGGGGGAGGGTGAGTTGTAGTCTGTAATCGCCCGTATGCCTTGCCACATACTCCTGATGTTTTTGACGTCGTGGAAACGATCCTGAAATTTTCGACTGCGGTCTCGCTTCGCTATCCTGATGGCACGGTTCAAGTTGGCTCTCGCTGTCCTCAGTGTCTCCTTGTCGCCAGACTTGAAGGCAGAGTTCCGCGCTCGTAGCGTTTGACGTACCTCCTCAGTCATCCAGGGTCGTTGGTTGCCCCGGGTGATGATATTCTTAGTGGTGCTGACGTCCTCGGTGCATTTGTTGATGTAGGCTGACACAGTCATGGCACACGCATGTCTAATCTACATCGGGAAAACTGGGAGGGAGGGAGGCAGGCAGGGAGGCAGGCAGGGAGGCAGGCAGGGAGGCAGGCAGTGTCTGTCTGTTGAGGTTTTCACCTTGTTCTTCTCCTGCTGAAGTTCTAACTGGACGTCCATCAGTTTGGTTCTCAGCTCGTCATTGGCGGCCTGAAGGGCGTCCGTTCGCTCCGCCTTGGCCCGCCCTGCCGGAGCTCGTTTGGACATCTCTTACTCGAGTCTCGCCCGGTCGTCAGTCAGAGATCACAACATTTGTACCTGGAGAGCACAAACGCAGCGCTGTTTTCCACTGGCTTCGAACTCAACTTCAATCGGTACCGTAACTTACAACATCATAAACATAGAACTAGCTTGACTTATTCATTGAATAAATGCATTTGGTTCTTCAAAACTGCATCACGCAACATAGCGTGACCGAGACGGCCGTTATCCACCTGCGTGAAGTTATTTGGTGAAATGAATGAGATGTTTAAGACACCATCGTTCTGTCTCTATGTAGATGAAGGTAAATAATCGATTGCTGAAGGTCCAAAGGTGTTGTGATAAACAAATAAACATATTAGTGATTAGTGACATATTTGTGATAAACATATTAGGCAGGATAATCACATATGTTAACGTGACTGCCCACACTGTATTTATTTATGGTTATTTGTTAAATCGAGTACTGTTAGACATGAAATAGGAAGTGTTTAACATAAATGGAAGACGAAAGGGGTACTCACCATTGTAGCTCCTGCTGGTCAATGATACGAGCCTCTTCTTGCAGTGGAAAACATACAGCCAACAAACACCGTGGAACCTAAAGGAATGAAATTAAACATTAACATTTAGCCTCAACCAACATTCACAGATACAACGCAACGCAAACTACACAAACGTAAATCTTTTTAAACACAATGAGTTGTACTTACCGTGTACGCTCTAGACGGTCCACTTGCAAGCGGAAAATAAAGATATTTCTGTTGATAATCGTCGTGTTTGTATCCGGTGTCTCGCTCAAGGCCATTGCGCCCACAGATTTGAATTTTGGCGAGAGTTCAGCCTATTGACGTCATTTCCGCGGTGTAATACCCGCATATCTGAAACGGCAAAGTTAAGAGTAGAGTTAAATAAAGTTTTTAGTCAACGCAATAATTTACAACCGTTGACCAGTCGAAATAATCGTCGAAATTTGGCGTCTGTGGCTGGAAGCAGACGCCGAGTTCGACATTCCTCCCAAACGCCACACTCCCTCGCTTTTCAGGGCTAAAAAAAAACAGTTGTAATTACCTTGTACGCTCTAGACGGTCAAGTTGCAAGCTGAAAACAAAAATATTTGCCTTGTTAGTCATCGTGTTACTAACAGCTGTGTCTTGTTTGCCAGAACTGCCGCTTTCCTACTTCCTGTTGCAAGCCACGCCCACGGATTATAATTTTGCCGTGAGTTCCGCCTATTGACGTCATGTCCGCGTCACATGACTGCGACGTAATATTATCTAAAACTGTGCGGTATTGTGTTGTTCTGTGCGGTATTGTGTTATTCTGTGCGGCGTCGTGTTGTTCTGTGCGGCGTCGTGTTGTTCAGTGCGACGTCGTGTTGTTCAATGAGGCATGGTGTTGTTCAGTGCGGCATGGTGTTGTTCAGTGCGGCATGGTGTTGTTCAGTGCGGCATAATGTTGTTCAGTGCGGCATAATGTTGTTCAGTGCGGCATGGTGTTGTTCAGTGCGGCATGGTGTTGTTCAGTGCGGCATGGTGTTGTTCAGTGCGGCATAATGTTGTTCAGTGCGCCATAATGTTGTTCAGTGCGGCATGGTGTTGTTCAGTGCGGGATGGTGTTGTTCAGTGCAGGATGGTGTTGTTCAGTGCGGCACGGTGTTGTTCAATGCGGCATGGTGTTGTTCAGTGCGGGATGGTGTTGTTCAGTGCGGCATGGTGTTGTTCAGTGCGGCATAATGTTGTTCAGTGCGGCATGGTGTTGTTCAGTGCGGCATGGTGTTGTTCAGTGCGGCATGGTGTTGTTCAGTGCGGCATGGTGTTGTTCAGTGCGGAATGGTGTTGTTCAGTGCGGCATGGTGTTGTTCAGTCCGGGATGGTGTTGTTCAATGCGGGATCGTGTTGTTCAGTGCGGGGTGGTGTTGTTCAGTGCGGGATGGTGTTGTTCAGTGCGGCATGGTGTTGTTCAATGCGGCATGGTGTTGTTCAGTGCGGGATGGTGTTGTTCATTGCGGCATGGTGTTGTTCAGTGCGGCATGGTGTTGTTCAGTGCGGCATGGTGTTGTTCAGTGCGGCATGGTGTTGTTCAGTGCGGCATAATGTTGTTCAGTGCGGCATGGTGTTGTTCAGTGTGGAAAGGTGTTGTTCAGTGCAGGATGGTGTTGTTCAGTGCGGCATGGTGTTGTTCAATGCAGGATCGTGTTGTTCAGTGCAGCATAATGTTGTTCAGTGCAGCATGGTGTTGTTCAGTGCGGCATGGTGTTGTTCAATGCGGCATGGTGTTGTTCACTGCGGGATGGTGTTGTTCAATGCGGGATCGTGTTGTTCAGTGCGGCATAATGTTGTTCAGTGCAGCATGGTGTTGTTCAGTGCGGCATGGTGTTGTTCAGTGCGACATAATGTTGTTTAGTGCGGCATAATGTTGTTCAGTGCGGCATAATGTTGTTCAGTGCGGCATGGTGTTGTTCAGTGCGGCATGGTGTTGTTCAGTGCGGCATGGTGTTGTTCAGTGCGGGATGGTGTTGTTCAGTGCGGCATGGTGTTGTTCAATGCGGCATGGTGTTGTTCAGTGCGGGATGGTGTTGATCAGTGCAGGATGGTGTTGTTCAGTGCGGCATGGTGTTGTTCAGTGCGGAATGGTGTTGTTCAGTGCGGCATGGTGTTGTTCAGTGCGGCATGGTGTTGTTCAGTGCAGGATGGTGTTGTTCAATGCGGGATCGTGTTGTTCAGTGCGGCATGGTGTTGTTCAGTGCGGCATGGTGTTGTTCAGTGCGGCATAATGTTGTTCAGTGCAGCATGGTGTTGTTCAGTGCGGCATGGTGTTGTTCAGTGCGGCATGGTGTTGTTCAGTGCGGCATGGTGTTGTTCAGTGCGGCATAATGTTGTCCAGTGCGCCATAATGTTGTTCAGTGCGGCATGGTGTTGTTTAGTGCGGGATGGTGTTGTTCAGTGCAGGATGGTGTTGTTCAGTGCGGCATGGTGTTGTTCAATGCGGCATGGTGTTGTTCAGTGCGGGATGGTGTTGTTCAGTGCGGCATGGTGTTGTTCAGTGCGGCATAATGTTGTTCAGTCCGGCATGGTGTTGTTCAGTGCGGCATGGTGTTGTTCAGTGCGGCATGGTGTTGTTCAGTGCGGCATGGTGTTGTTCAGTGCGGCATAATGTTGTTCAGTGCGCCATAATGTTGTTCAGTGCGGCATGGTGTTGTTCAGTGCGGGATGGTGTTGTTCAGTGCAGGATGGTGTTGTTCAGTGCGGCATGGTGTTGTTCAGTGCGGCATGGTGTTGTTCAGTGCGGCATAATGTTGTTCAGTGCGGCATAATGTTGTTCAGTGCGGGATGGTGTTGTTCATTGCGGCATGGTGTTGTTCAGTGCGGCATGGTGTTGTTCAGTGCGGCATGGTGTTGTTCAGTGCGGGATGGTGTTGTTCAGTGCAGGATGGTGTTGTTCAGTGCGGCATGGTGTTGTTCAGTGCGGCATAATGTTGTTCAGTGCGGCATGGTGTTGTTCAGTGCGGCATGGTGTTGTTCAATGCGGGATCGTGTTGTTCAGTGCGGCATGGTGTTGTTCAGTGCGGCATGGTGTTGTTCAGTGCGGCATGGTGTTGTTCAGTGCGGCATGGTGTTGTTCAGTGCGGCATGGTGTTGTTCAGTGCGGCATAATGTTGTTCAGTGCGGCATAATGTTGTTCAGTGCGGCATGGTGTTGTTCAGTGCGGGATGGTGTTGTTCAGTGCGGGATGGTGTTGTTCAGTGCGGCATGGTGTTCAATGCGGAATGGTGTTGTTCAGTGCAGGATGGTGTTGTTCAGTGCGGCATGGTGTTGTTCAGTGCGGCATGGTGTTGTTCAGTGCAGGATGGTGTTGTTCAGTGCGGCATGGTGTTGTTTAATGCGGCATGGTGTTGTTCAGTGCGGGATGGTGTTGTTCAGTGCAGGATGGTGTCGTTCAGTGCGGCATGGTGTTGTTCAGTGCGGAATGGTGTTGTTCAGTGCGGCATGGTGTTGTTCAGTGCGGCATGGTGTTGTTCAGTGCAGGATGGTGTTGTTCAATGCGGGATCGTGTTGTTCAGTGCGGCATGGTGTTGTTCAGTGCGGCATGGTGTTGTTCAGTGCGGCATAATGTTGTTCAGTGCGGCATGGTGTTGTTCAGTGCGGCATGGTGTTGTTCAGTGCGGCATGGTGTTGTTCAGTGCGGCATGGTGTTGTTCAGTGCGGCATAATGTTGTCCAGTGCGCCATAATGTTGTTCAGTGCGGCATGGTGTTGTTTAGTGCGGGATGGTGTTGTTCAGTGCAGGATGGTGTTGTTCAGTGCGGCATGGTGTTGTTCAATGCGGCATGGTGTTGTTCAGTGCGGGATGGTGTTGTTCAGTGCGGCATGGTGTTGTTCAGTGCGGCATAATGTTGTTCAGTGCGGCATGGTGTTGTTCAGTGCGGCATGGTGTTGTTCAGTGCGGCATGGTGTTGTTCAGTGCGGCATGGTGTTGTTCAGTGCGGAATGGTGTTGTTCAGTGCGGCATGGTGTTGTTCAGTGCGGGATGGTGTTCAATGCGGGATCGTGTTGTTCAGTGCGGGGTGGTGTTGTTCAGTGCAGGATGGTGTTGTTCAGTGCAGGATGGTGTTGTTCAGTGCGGCATGGTGTTGTTCAATGCAGGATCGTGTTGTTCAGTGCAGCATAATGTTGTTCAGTGCAGCATGGTGTTGTTCAGTGCGGCATGGTGTTGTTCAATGCGGCATGGTGTTGTTCAGTGCGGGATGGTGTTGTTCAGTGCGGCATGGTGTTTTTCAGTGCGGCATAATGTTGTTCAGTGCGGCATGGTGTTGTTCAGTGCGGCATGGTGTTGTTCAGTGCGACATAATGTTGTTCAGTGCGGCATAATGTTGTTCAGTGCGGCATGGTGTTGTTCAGTGCGGCATGGTGTTGTTCAGTGCGGCATGGTGTTGTTCAGTGCGGCATGGTGTTGTTCAGTGCAGGATGGTGTTGTTCAGTGCAGGATGGTGTTGTTCAATGCGGCATGGTGTTGTTCAGTGCGGGATGGTGTTGTTCAGTGCAGGATGGTGTTGTTCAGTGCGGCATGGTGTTGTTCAGTGCGGAATGGTGTTGTTCAGTGCGGCATGGTGTTGTTCAGTGCGGCATGGTGTTGTTCAGTGCAGGATGGTGTTGTTCAATGCGGGATGGTGTTGTTCAGTGCGGGATGGTGTTGTTCAGTGCAGGATGGTGTTGTTCAATGCGGCATGGTGTTGTTCAGTGCAGGATGGTGTTGTTCAGTGCGGCATGGTGTTGTTCAATGCGGCATGGTGTTGTTCAATGCGGCATGGTGTTGTTCAGTGCGGCATGGTGTTGTTCAGTGCGGCATGGTGTTGTTCAGTGCAGCGTAATGTTGTTCAGTGCGGCATGGTGTTGTTCAGTGCGGAATGGTGTTGTTCAGTGCGGCATGGTGTTGTTCAGTGCAGGATGGTGTTGTTCAGTGCGGCATGGTGTTGCTCAGTGCGGCATGGTGTTGTTCAGTGCGGGATGGTGTTGTTCATTGCGGCATGGTGTTGTTCAGTGCGGCATGGTGTTGTTCAGTGCGGCATGGTGTTGTTCAGTGCGGCATAATGTTGTTCAGTGCGCCATAATGTTGTTCAGTGCGGCATGGTGTTGTTCAGTGCGGGATGGTGTTGTTCAGTGCAGGATGGTGTTGTTCAGTGCGGCATGGTGTTGTTCAGTGCGGCATGGTGTTGTTCAGTGCGGCATAATGTTGTTCAGTGCGGCATAATGTTGTTCAGTGCGGGATGGTGTTGTTCATTGCGGCATGGTGTTGTTCAGTGCGGCATGGTGTTGTTCAGTGCGGCATGGTGTTGTTCAGTGCGGGATGGTGTTGTTCAGTGCAGGATGGTGTTGTTCAGTGCGGCATGGTGTTGTTCAGTGCGGCATGGTGTTGTTCATTTCGGCATAATGTTGTTCAGTGCGGCATAATGTTGTTTAGTGCGGCATGGTGTTGTTCAGTGCGGGATGGTGTTGTTCAGTGCGTTATAATGTTGTTCAGTGCGGCATGGTGTTGTTCAGTGCGGGATGGTGTTGTTCAGTGCGGGATGGTGTTGTTCAGTGCGGCATGGTGTTCAATGCGGAATGGTGTTGTTCAGTGCAGGATGGTGTTGTTCAGTGCGGCATGGTGTTGTTCAGTGCGGCATAATGTTGTTCAGTGCGGCATGGTGTTGTTCAGTGCGGCATAATGTTGTTCAGTGCGGCATGGTGTTGTTCAGTGCGGCATGGTGTTGTTCAGTGCGGCATAATGTTCAGTGCGGCATAATGTTGTTCAGTGCGGCATGGTGTTGTTCAGTGCGGGATGGTGTTGTTCAGTGCAGGATGGTGTTGTTCAGTGCGGCATGGTGTTCAGTGCGGGATGGTGTCTTTCAGTGCGGCATGGTGTCGTTCAGTGCGGCATGGTGTCTTTCAGTGCGGCATGGTGTCGTTCAGTGAGGCATGGTGTTGTTCAGTGCGGCATGGTGTTGTTTAGTGCGGCATGGTGTTGTTCAGTGCGGGATGGTGTTGTTCAGTGTGGCATGGTGTTCAGTGCGGCATGGTGTTGTTCAGTGCGGTATCGTGTTGTTCAGTGCGGTATCGTGTTTCTCAGTGCGGTATCGTGTTGTTCAGTGCAGTATCGTTGTGTTGTTCGTATTGTGTTTAACACTTAGCCTCTAACACTTAGCCTCTAACACTTAGCCTCTAGCATCTAGAAGGTAAATAAATAGGAAGGAAGGACTCACCGGTGATGTCTTCGCCCACGTCCAAGCGTTGTACTTTGTATTTTCATCCTTCTGACAGTGGAAAACATAGCCAACAAACACCGTGGAACCTAAACGAATGAAAGAAAACTATCATTTGGCCACAACCAACATTCACAGATACAACACAATGTGACGTGCGGGGTTGAGGTTAAAGGTTGAGTGAAGGGCCCTCGTTTTAAACTACTTTTTTGAAAAGGATTGGGAACAAGTAAGACGTATTTAATTTATTTAATGGGAAGTAGTAAGAGCTATTGAATTTAATCTATGTATTATATTCTATTGTATTGTATTCTGTTGTATTCTTTTGGATTGTATTCACACTAACCCCACTAAAACTTCAGCCCACAAAAACTCGCCTCTGGCGCCTAGCCTCTGGCACTTAGCCTCTAACACTTAGCCTTTAACACTTAGCCTTTAACACTTAGCCTTTAACACTTAGCCTAGAAGGTGAATAAATAGGGTTAAAGGTTGAGTGAAGGGACCTCGTTTTAAACTACTTTTTTGTAAAGGAGTGGGAACAAGTAAGACGTATTTAATTTATTTAATGGGAAGTAGTAAGACTTATTAAATTTATTTAATCTACTTTTCTTCCCAGGCAAAATTTGATGTGCTGCAATTCCAAATTTCCAAAGTGAATGAAGGAATGAAGTCCTTTAAATTATGATTTTGTATAAATACTAGGCATTAACACAAAATCGACGGCACAAAATGGGCAGACTTTACTTGTTTGAAAAGGACTGGTTACAAGACAGACTTTTTTAATTTATTTAATGGGAAGAAGACTTATTTAGTTTAATTGATCTATTTTTGTTCCCTGGCAAAATTCGATTTGCTGCAATTCCAAATTTCCAAAGTGAATGAAGGAAAGAAGTCGTTTAAATTATGATTTTGTTTAAATACTAGGCATAGACACAAAATCTACGGCACAAAATGGGCAGACTTTACTTGTTTGAAGAGGACTGGTTACAAGACAGACTTTTCTGATTTATTTAATGGGAAGAAGACTTATTTAGTTTATTTAATCTATTTTTGTTCCCTGGCAAAATTGGATTTGCTGAAATTGTATTTTGCCAAATCTTGCCTTGAGACCTGATAGGAAGTATTAAACGCTTAGTTAAATCAATACAAGTTGGTAATAAGAGCGAGTAATGTTGGTTGAACCGATGAATGAAGGTTGAAAGCAATTTAAATTATGACTTTGTATAAATACTAGATATTAACAGAACATCTACTGCGCGAAATGGGCAGAGTTTACTTGTTTGAGAAGGAGTGGCTTATTCAAAACTAAGATTTATTTAATCTGTTTGTTCCCAGGCAAAATTGGATGTGATGCAATTCCAAATTTCACCACATGATGGTGCCCAATTTTGACTTCATAGGACATATTAAACACTTAGCTTGTTATTATGTTCAAGGTAATCAGATTTGTTTATTATTCTAATGGCCTCTTCAAAACTATTCTGGATTACTACTTTGGATCTATTCTACATTACTTGGCAACAACATACTCTGTAACAGATTAGGCAGTATAATCATATCTGTTAACTTGAGAGTGCCCACACTCAATCTACTTATCGTGATGTGTTAAATCAATTACTGTTAGACATTATTTGTCTGATAATCTACCAAATCTTTGAATTGAAGAATTTGTGATTTAATTAATAGCTTGTTGTTATGTTAAGGGTAATCAGACTTGTATATAATTCTAATGGCCTTCTTTTGAAAACTATTCTGAATTACAACTTTGGATCTTATATTACTTTGCAACAATCTACTCCGTGACAGATTAGGCAGTATAATCACATATGTTAACTTCAGTGCCCACACTGTATTTATTTATGGTTATTTGTTAAATCAAGTACTGTTAGACATGAAATAGGAAGTGTTTAACATAAATGTTATGGCTACTCACCATTGTAGCTCGCTCCTGGTCAATGATACGAGCCTCTTCTTGCAGTGGAAAACTTGCAGCCAACAAACACCGTGGAACCTAAAGGAATGAAATTAAACATTAACATTTCGCCTCGACCAATTTTCACACGTACAACGCAACGCGGCTACACTTCTGCTATTACAAACGTAAATCTCCTTAAACACAATGAGTGTTACTTACCGTGTACGCTCTAGACGGTCCAGTTGCAAGCAGAAAATAAAGATATTTCTGTTGATAATCGTCGCTGCTCAGTGGCTCACGGCCATCGCGCCAACAGATTTGAATTTTGGCGGAGGTTCGGGCAATTACGTCATATCCGCGGCATTTGACTGCGACGTAATACCCGCTTATCTGAAACGGCAGTTAAAAGTAGAGTTACATCAAGTTTTCTTGGAACCTAAACGAATGAAAGAAAACTATCATTTGGCCACAACCAACATTCACAGATACAACACAACGTGCGGGGTTGAGGTTAAAGATTGAGTGAAGGGCCCTCGTTTTAAACTACTGTTTTGAAAAGGAGTGGGAACAAGTAAGACGTATTTAATTTATTTAATGGGAAGTAGTAAGACTTATTAAATTTATTTAATCTACTTTTCTTCCCAGGCAAAATTTGATGTGCTGCAATTCCAAATTTCCAAAGTGAATGAAGGAATGAAGTCCTTTAAATTATGATTTTGTATAAATACTAGGCATTAACACAAAATCGACGGCACAAAATGGGCAGACTTTACTTGTTTGAAAAGGACTGGTTACAAGACAGACTTTTTTAATTTATTTAATGGGAAGAAGACTTATTTAGTTTAATTGATCTATTTTTGTTCCCTGCCAAAATTCGATTTGCTGCAATTCCAAATTTCCAAAGTGAATGAAGGAAAGAAGTCGTTTAAATTATGATTTTGTTTAAATACTAGGCATAGACACAAAATCTACGGCACAAAATGGGCAGACTTTACTTGTTTGAAGAGGACTGGTTACAAGACAGACTTTTCTGATTTATTTAATGGGAAGAGGACTTATTTAGTTTATTTAATCTATTTTTGTTCCCTGGCAAAATTGGATTTGCTGAAATTGTATTTTGCCAAATCTCGATTTGAGACCTGATAGGAAGTATTAAACGCTTAGTTAAATCAATACAAGTTGGTAAGAAGAGCGAGTAATGTTGGTTGAACCGATGAATGAAGGTTGAAAGCAATTTAAATTATGACTTTGTATAAATACTAGATATTAACAGAACATCTACTGCGCAAAATGGGCAGAGTTTACTTGTTTGAGAAGGAGTGGCTTATTCAAAACTAAGATTTATGTAATCTGTTTGTTCCCAGGCAAAATTGGATGTGATGCAATTCCAAATTTCACCACATGATGGTGCCCAATTTTGACTTCATAGGACATATTAAACACTTAGCTTGTTATTATGTTCAAGGTAATCAGATTTGTTTATCATTCTAATGGCCTCTTCAAAACTATTCTGGATTACTACTTTGGATCTATTCTACATTACTTGGCAACAACATACTCTGTAACAGATTAGGCAGTATAATCACATATGTTAACTTGAGAGTGCCCACACTCAATCTACTTATCGTGATGTGTTAAATCAATTACTGTTAGACATTATTTGTCTGATAATCTACCAAATCTTTGAATTGAAGAATTTGTGATTTAATTAATAGCTTGTTTGGGGTAATCAGACTTGTATATAATTCTAATGGCCTTCTTTTGAAAACTATTCTGAATTACAACTTTGGATCTTATATTACTTTGCAACAATCTACTCGGTGACAGATTAGGCAGTATAATCACATATGTTAACTTCAGTGCCCACACTGTATTTATTTATGGTTATTTGTTAAATCAAGTACTGTTAGACATGAAATAGGAAGTGTTTAACATAAATGTTATGGCTACTCACCATTGTAGCTCGCTCCTGGTCAATGATATGAGCCTCTTCTTGCAGTGGAAAACTTGCAGCCAACAAACACCGTGGAACCTAAAGGAATGAAATTAAACATTAACATTTCGCCCGGACCAACATTCACACGTACAACGCAACGCGGCTACACTTCTGCTATTACAAACGTAAATCTCCTTAAACACAACGAGTGTTACTTACCGTGTACGCTCTAGGCAAAATTGGATGTGATGCAATTCCAAATCTATCTGAAACGGCAGTTAAAAGTAGAGTTACATCAAGTTTTCTTTTTTAATCAACACAATCATTTACAACCGTTGACCAGAAAGAATCGTCGAAATTCGACGTCCCCCACAAACGCCACGCTCACTCGCTTTTCAGGGCAACAAAAGTACTTCTTTTTAAAAACGATGAGTTGTACTTACCGTGTACGCTCTGGACGGTCCAGTTGCAAGCAGAAAATAAAAATATTTCTCTTGTTAGTCGTATGTTACCATCCGCTGTGTCTTTGTCAACATCGCCGCCATTTTCCTACTTCCTGCTGCGAGCCACGCCCACGGATTTAAATTTGGGCGGAAGCTCTTTCCATTGGCGTCGTTTTCGCGTATAGCAAATCCGATTGGTTGGGAAGGGGGCACGGTTATGCAGCCGAGGAGTCCTGTGATCGGTGGGATGTAAAGTAGGCGTCGACGTCACGTCCGCGTCACGTGACCACGACGTGGCAGACGTCAAATAGCAACCGCTGTTTTGTTTAGTAGACTTACAGTTGTTATGCATTGACATAATGGCGCACACACCAAATAGATTTAAATAAATTAAATAATTCTTCTGCCCACTCTCTTTTAAACAAGTTAACTCTCCCCGCGGATTTGAATTCCGGCGAAAGTTACGCCCATCGACGTCACGTATGTCACGTGACCACGACGTGGCAGATGTCATATAGCAACCGCTGTTTTGTTTAGTAGATTTACAGTTGTTATGCATTGGCATAATGGTGTGCACTCAAAATAGATTTAAATAAATTAAATATTTCTTCTGCCTACTCCCTTTTAAACAAGTTAACTCTGCCCACGTCCATTGACGTCTTGTCTGCGTCACGTGACCACGACGTAGCGACGTCATATAGTAACCGCTGTTTTGACCAGTAGACTTAGTTATTATGCGTTGACATAATGGCGCACTGGTTAGCATGGCCACCTCTTAAGCATGATGATGCGGGTTCGACGCCTGATCAACGTTAGCATGGAGTGAGCTGAAGTGCATGGCGCTGAAGATTTGAATCTTTGAAATGCGCTGAGGTCTGACATATCAGGCAGAATGGTTTGCCATCACGTTCAACAAAAAATAGAAACTTTCCCACTCTGATTAAAACGTCCTGTGTTCATCTACGTATTTTTGTTTTGCTGTGCATCTTTTCCCTGCCATTTCGAGAGCCCAATTGACACTCATAGTTTAAAGAAATGTGTTTGCCCATCCTACTTTGTGGAATTTCACCACATGCGCTTTTGACCAAAATACCAAATTGAACTCAAGTGAAGCCAACACGCACACCCCCCCCCCCCACACACACACACACACACACACACACAAATGTTGATATGAACATAAAAGAGCCGCATGCGGTTCGGGAGTTGCGGCTTGGCCAAACCTGTACTATACAACTTTATTTGTATAAAATTTTCACAACAGCTGTCACACAAACAAAGCGGGAAAAACCGAAGACGTGCGTGTTCCGCCCACGCTGGATTTATTTGCACCTTTGAAAAGACACCGTATTGCCGCAGATGTGGCAAAGAGTACTTTTGGGCATCTGAGACGGAAGGATGTCCAAAGCATCACGTCACCTGCTCTGGTAGGCATGGTGGTGGGACGTTGAGGTCAACCGCTTTGGGGTTGGCTGACTCTTTGATCGCAGGATGCCACACACTTGAAGACAGAAGCAGAAAAGCAGAGCTAAATGCAAAATGTACTCACCGGTGACTCCAATTTTTTTCCCCCCTGAAGAAACAGCTGGACGGGTGGCCCCGGCTGGCCAGTGGGACTCTTGTTATTCTGACCCTTTTTAGTGCGCGTTTGGGGCAACAACCGTTTTTTGTGGCGCTCTCTTCTGGTTCAAAAGTGCCCTGCATGTGAATTTGCTTTTCCTGCCTTCTGATTGGATGAGCGCCGGTGTGACGCGGTGCCTCTGTCACCGTGGCGGGGGGTATACGTTGGCATCGGAGCGTCTGCCAACGTCTGAGACCGGCTGGCAGTGTATCGGAGGTGTCGACTGCGGTGCCGCTGGAGCTCACTCACCAGCTGGTGTTAGGGCCACAGAATGAAGGCCAAGGAGAAGAATAGAAAGAGAAACAGAAACTTCTCCTCCAATTGTTTGATTTGTCTCTTCTGAGCTTCGATGAATTCTTTCAGCTCTTTGTTCCTCTAGGACGGACAAATGGAAAGTGGCATTCAAAAGCCAGTAAGCGTGCAAGTAAGTGCCGGGCTGGCTTTGGGCCCTTACCTGTTGCGCGCTGTGCAGCAGATCCATTCTCTCTTGGAGGATGCAAGCGTCGCGCTCCCTCAACTCGCACATCAGGGCTCGCTTCCATTGGTCCACGGCGCTCCTAAGCTCTTCTCTCTGATCCGCCGTCAGCACGTCATTCACGCCAGCGTGGCTGGCTTTTTCGCCGTCCGTGGCGGGGCAGTCCCGCTGCGGTAGCGCCTCGTACAACATGGCCTCCAGCTCCAGGATCCTCTGGGCCGCAATCCTCGTCCATCAGTGGTCCGGCGGGAGATTTGAGGGCGGCTTACCTTATGAGCCTGGTCCATGGAACACTTCCTGAAGTCCAACTCTTCATCCAGGTAGCCCTTCTGCTTGCAGAACATATCCTAGCACAGCTCAAGGTCAGAATTGTTGGGGCACATTGCCGGAGTTCCCCTTGGCTGATGTCGCGTGTCTGTCTACCTTCTCACTTTCAATGTCCAACATCTTCTGTTGAAGTGCTGACTTGGTCACTTTGATGTATTCTAACCACTGAGGAAAGGCTGCTGTCACATAAGCAGAATGCGAGAGCGTGCGTGGACGTGCGCGTTACCTTCTCGGCTAGGGTGAGAAGGGTCCTGGCGTGAATCACGACCACCTGCTCCTCGTTGGTGAGATTCTGCAAGAGCCCAAAGGCACAGCGTCAACAAGCTTCTTTCAGCGCAAAGCCTTCCAAAAGTCACATTTGAGCCGCCGAGTCTCGTGGAGTGCGAACATAAGGAGTTCGACATACACTTACGGCGTTATAGCCCAGGATGTCCAGCTTCTTCATCAGATCACTGATGACGATGTCCGGGGGAAAGGCGCAAGGAGCAATGTAAGGTGTTCTGGGACCTCGGGTTAAGGTTAGGGTTGCGAGGGACGCCTTACGTACGCTCACGCCCTCGGCCTCGCAGTAGATCTGCAAAGGGCTGAGGCCGTCTGGGAAACGGACTTGCAGAAACTTCAAGACGGGGGAGCGCCACTCCCTCTCCTGAAAGGCAGAGGCATGCATCCGTCCGTCCGTCCGTCCGTCCGTCCGTCACATCTCTGGCCTCAACACGCTTGTGCGAGTCTTCCCACCTCCAGCTCCAGGATGCGGAACTCAAGCAGTTCGTTTTGGTCTCGGATATCCTGGATGTGCTCTTTCAGACGCGCTTCTTCCGCCTCCATCCGCCTGACCTGAAAAGACAGTCAGACCTCATCTGCGGGGCTTCCCGACAGGTGTGACGCCAAGCGACTCCGCCCAGCGCCTTTCTTTCCGTCACCTTTTCGGCCAACTGCTGATTGCTCTGACGCAGCAGCTGCTTCTCCTCCACCCACTTGACATTCTAGAAGAGACAAACGCGTGGACAGCTTTGGAATGTTGTGTCATTTTCATCCACAAATTCTTTGGTTGACTGGAAAATGACATTTGCTTTTCTCCGCATTTTCCCAGCCACGTTCGGGGGGGGGGGGGGGGGGGTTGGTCCAGTAATGCCAGACGGATGAGTGACTGAAGAATGTAGCTATTTTGTCTGAGAAAAAGGTGTGCTCATTGATGAGCTTACCTGTCCTTGTTGCTTCAGCGCTGACTCCAGATCTGCTACTCTGCTTTGATAGTGACCCATTTCTACCATCAGCTTTTCTCTGGTCTGAAAGGAGGAGGAGGGAGGCTCCTCCTCCTCCTTTCAGACCAGAGAACACCCGAGGCTGGGTGAGAACGGGGAGGCTGCGACCCGGCCGGGGGTTGCGGGAAGGGGCGCCACCTTGATCTCCTTCTCGGCGTCGTAGTCCCCTTTCGCTGGTCTGGGCTAGCAGAGCGTAGGCTCGTTGCAGCGCTTGATATTCTTGCGTCAGCTGGCGGTAGCGAAGCTCCGCCTCTTCATGCACACACCAATGCAACACAGCACTAGTACCAGAATCAGTCAGACCGGCGACAAAGCACCCGCGACGCAAAGACGAGTCCGATTCCAGGCTGAAGAGGAATGTTTGGTGTCAATACGCTGGCAGAAATGGCGGGCTACCTCTTCGGGTTCCGTGTCGGGGGTTCTGTCGGTGTGAAAAGACAAGGACGATCCGTCCGAGTCCACCAACACGTCTTCGTCGTAGCCGTAAAATGTTTCGATGACCTGCGGGCGCGGAAGCAAACATCTCTCTGAACAAACTGAAGCGACACCTCACGATGAATCGACGAGAGGAACGATAGCGAGAAAAAGGCCATTTCATCTTGCGCAACACCAAGCAGCCGCAAACAAACAGACTCACCTTGCAGGACCTCACGCTTTGTTCCTCCTCAGAGATTCTCGACGTCGGTATCGTAGCAGCAAATCTCTCTCCTGTCGACACAAATAATCCGCCTTTGAGATTCTTTGGATGCAAAGGGAACGAACGGCTCCGGCGCAGAAACAAACGCGACTCACAATGACATTTCTGACATGAGCTCCTGTCTCCAGAGCCTGAAAAACACGTCACCGGCGATGATTGGAGGGACGCTCGTCTTTTCCAAAAGTGACAACTACAGGGTGTGTCAGGGTTTTCCAGATTATCTTTATCGTATCATTGTGTTGCTTTGACTTTGACTGCGACCTGTAATAAATAATATTATTTATCCCTTATTTATCCCTATCGCTTATCCCTTCCTACACAAAGTCGTAAAACACCCCTTGCTATGTTTTGACTAGAGGTCAAGGGCTTCCTCTATTCAATCCACTCTTACACCCACCCTGTTTCTCTTAATTAAAATGCTCGTGCAGGAGCCGAGAGTCAGACTTCATTCGTACAACGGATGGACTCTCCACCTGCAGGTGTCCAAAAGAACTTACTTGTCTCCCGTGTGGTTCTTGCAAAATAAGTTGGAGCGAGCGCAACTCTAACAGGGTGCATTTTGCCACTAGCTGCCTACGGACAATGACGTCGCGCTCGCGGCTCATGGTTGACGGGCTGAGCAGCCGGGCAAGTCCGTCGTTTTCAGCGCACAGCGAGTGGCAAAGGCGCTGACAAAACGGGAGCTTTGAGCTGCTGAAAACGGCAAAACAAGTCTAAAGCGTGTTCAAACGCGTGCGCACAATGCTCCTGCTTGAAAGGTCGGAATTTAAGGGGCCAATTTTTTGGATGGCGGCCGCCGGCCAAGCTTTGGACGGAAAAGGTTTCCTGGCGACAGCGAGCGAGCGCGGCGCTGCCATACGTGCACCGAGTCGCCTGCCTGAAGACCTTGGACAAGTCGTCGATGATGTGCCGCTGCTCCACAACTTGAAGGAACTCCATTTCACCGTCCTGCTGGCCGCAACCGCGGTCCAGGTCATTGAGCGAACTAGGCCTTCTCTGTGGAACACAAATGCAGTGGACTCTGTTGGCACGCCGCCGTTGTCCGCGTCGACTTACCAAGCTTGCCATCTCCTCGTTCTCCTGGGTGACAAAGCGCACTTTGTTTTCAAGGCGACACAGCACCAGCGAGAGTTCTTCATTCTTCCTGCTCAGGCGTTTGTTTTTGTACAGGAGTGGCAGAAACTGGCTTTCTGTTTCTCTCAGTCGCTTTAGCTGCAAGCATGAAGTGCGGGATGTGAAAGACGCACAACACGCGGGCCAGAACGTATCCATTCCTTTTGCATCGGTTTGAACGGAATCGTGGCTTTGGCTCCCAATAAAAGACATCTACCAGGCAACCGACTCGCTGCGCCGCTCAACTAATAAGCAAGCGCAATGGGTGCCTCGCTGGATGGCGCGCATCAAACGTAGCGCAAACCTTCAAGCGTGCCGTCAATAAATTACCAGTTCATTGCGCTCTTCAGAAAGCAGGGCGTTTCGATCCTCCAGTTTCCTGATGACTGCGCTGAGCTCAGCGATTTTCAGATGAAACCGTCGCGTGTCCCGATCCTCCTGAGACTGAAAACGCCCCGCAACACACACACACAAGCACTCGTTCAAAGTTCAAAACTGTTTTTGTGCTACCTTCCTCCAGCAACGAACTAAGTCATGCGTACTGCAAGTGTGTGATGAGGTGGCTTACGCAATGAAGAGGATTGCTAGTAGCGGCGTTGACCCCACTTCCAGGGTAGTTTAGGCCCGCCCTTTGGGAATCCCTCAGGGCAGCGATCTGCTGCTCGGCAGCCTGAGTCTGCAGCTGAAGGCGGTGGACGTGGCCGGCCCCAGGGCTTCATCCAAAACACTAACCGCTCTGTCTTTCAGCTTGATCTCATCCGTCTGGATGTACAAACGGGGAGCGCTCAGGCAGGCGGGCAAACTCATTTGCCAGAATTGTGACAAAAACAAAGAGAGCAACCGGCCAATTTTTTTCTTGAATCGACTAGAACACCTTTGCTGTGACAAAAGCGAAGCGAGCAACCGGACATTTTCTTCTTGTGAAATAGAATAGAATAGAATGCCTTAGGTGTCATTGCACTGCAGGTATACAACGAAATTGGGAACATAGCCACGCACCGCGCATCTGATCAGTCCTACCAGTCGGCGGATCTCCCTCTCGCAGTCTCTCTTGGTTCGGCTCAGCTCCTCCCGATGCTGGTGATGAGCCGATCGGAGCTCGGCCGCTCGGGACTGCCAGGCCTGCTGGGCCGCTGCCAGGGCTTCTTCCGCGCTCCTGGTGGAGGCGACACCGCTCGGTCTCCCGACACCGCCGCGTCTCCTCCACCTCCGCCAGCAAAGCGCCCCCCCTCCTCACCTGAGCAGACATTGCGCCACACCGGGCCGTTGAGACCGCAACGGAGCGCCGCGACGCTTACTGGGGACAAGCTACACAATACGGTAGCGGCCGCATCGAAGCCCGACGTGGCGTGCGGATAGTCAGACACGGATAGAGCGGATCACCTTGTCCATGGAGCCGTCCCTCAGGCTGAGGACCAAGGCATTCAGTCGCTGGATCTCTCCATCTTTGATTTTGATCACTCTCATCAGCTCCATTTCATGCTGCCGCAGTAATGTCTCCCTGGTAATGGCTAACTCTTTCTGCTTCTCCTCATGGAGTTTGCTTTTGAGTTCCGTCATGGCGGCGGTGGCACGGTGGTGCTCCGCCCGCAGGTCCTGACTTCTCTCTCTCTCCAGACAGCTGACCTGACATGACTTAGACTTAGACAAACTTTATTGTCATCTTGTCTGCACATGGTGCATACAAAACGAAATTCCGTTGCATACGTCTTACAACAAAGTAGTGATATTGCAGTTGAATAGAAGTAACATATCCTATGAAAATATATATATATACATATATACTATATATATATATATATATATATATATATATATATATATATATATATATATATATTAAAAATAAGTATAAAGTGCAGCAGTGATAATTATGCAATAGTGCAAGTAGGCAAAACAGTATTCAAGAGTGTGCAGAGGAATGCTAAACCATGTATTAAACTTCTATTTAAAGGGTTTATACAAGTTCAGTAAAGTTGGTAGTGCGAGATAGTGCAAGATAGAGGTCCGTAGTGTCATAAAGTACAGTTCTGTGAATGTGTGATGCAGAGTTCAGTTTAGAGCTCAACAGTTCTAGTGTTCAACAGTCTGATGACAGCAGGGAAAAAGCTGTTGCAGAACCTGGTGGACCTGCAGCGGATGCTGCAAACCTCTTCCCAGAGGGCAGCAGGGAGAACAGTCCATGGTGGGGGTGTGATGGGTCATTGATGATGTTACGGGCACGGGACATGCAGCGCTGAGATGAAATGTCCTGAATGGAGGGAAGAGGAGCCCCTATGATCCTCTCTGCTGTCCTCACCACTCTCCTCACGTTCTTCCAATCGGAGGCGGTGCAGCCTCCACACCACACAGAGAGACAGCTTGTCAGAATGCTCTCTATGGTGCTCCTGTAGAACGTCCTCATGATGGGTGGGGGCAGGTGGGCTCTCCTCATCCTCCGCAGGAAGTACAAGCGCTTCTGTGCCCTCTTGACCAGTGCCGTAGTGTTCATAGTCCAGGTGAGGTCTTCTGTGATGTGGACCCCCAGGAATTTGGTGGTGCTGACCACCTCCACAGCTGAGCTGTTGATGATCAGTGGAGCGTGGTGAGGCTGTTTTTTCCTGAAGTCGACGATGATCTCCTTCATCTTCTCCTCATTCAGGATCAGGCTGTTTTCTCTGCACCAGCCCACCAGCTGCTCCACCTCCTCTCTGTAGTCCAGGTCGTTGTTGTCTCTGATGAGCCCCACCACCGTTGTGTCGTCTGCTGACTTCACGATGTGATTGGTGGTGAACCTGAGGACGCAGTCGTGTGTCATCAGGGTGCACAGCAGGGGGCTCAGGACGCAGCCCTGAAGGGAGCCTGTGCTGAGGGTGATGACATCAGAGGTGTTCTGTCCGACCCGGACTGACTGAGGTCTGTTGGTGAGGAAGTCTAGCAGCCAGTTGCGAAGGGGGGTGTTGAAGCCCAGGTGTTCCAATTTTCCTACCAGATGCTGTGGGATGATGGTGTTAAACGCTGAGCTGAAGTCCAGGAACAGCCTCCGCACATGGGTGTTCTTCTCCTCCAGGTGAGCCAGGCTCAGGTGAAGAACGGAGGAGATGGCGTCCTGAGTGGAGCGGTTTTGCCGGTCGGCAAACTGGAACGGGTCAAATAATAGGGGGAGTCTGGAAACGATGTGACCTTTAAGCAGCCTTTCGAAGCACTTCATCATAACCGGAGTCAGTGCAACAGGCCGGTAATCATTAAATGAGGTGATTTGAGGTTTCTTCGGCACCGGAATGATGGAGGCAGTCTTAAAGCACGCCGGCACTGTGGCTTGGCCCAGCGAGGTGTTAAAAATGTCTGTGATGACCCCAGCCAGATGACTTGCACATTCCCTGAACACACGCCCAGGAATGTTGTCGGGGCCAGGGGCCTTACAGGGGTTGACTCTCCTCAGGGTCTTCAACACATCGGCGGAGTCAAGGCAGAGTACCTCCTCTTCCTGATGGGGGACAGTTTTAACTGCTGGAGTGCCGTTTAGTGCCTCGAACCTCCCAAAGAAGTTATTTAGACCATTTAGAAAGTCAGCATCAACTACACCCACCGGGGGGGGGGGGAGGGTGAGTTGTAGTCTGTAATCGCCCGTATGCCTTGCCACATACTCCTGATGTTTTTGACGTCGTGGAAACGATCCTGAAATTTTCGACTGCGGTCTCGCTTCGCTATCCTGATGGCACGGTTCAAGTTGGCTCTCGCTGTCCTCAGTGTCTCCTTGTCGCCAGACTTGAAGGCAGAGTTCCGCGCTCGTAGCGTTTGACGTACCTCCTCAGTCATCCAGGGTCGTTGGTTGCCCCGGGTGATGATATTCTTAGTGGTGCTGACGTCCTCGGTGCATTTGTTGATGTAGGCTGACACAGTCATGGCACACGCATGTCTAATCTACATCGGGAAAACTGGGAGGGAGGGAGGCAGGCAGGGAGGCAGGCAGGGAGGCAGGCAGGGAGGCAGGCAGTGTCTGTCTGTTGAGGTTTTCACCTTGTTCTTCTCCTGCTGAAGTTCTAACTGGACGTCCATCAGTTTGGTTCTCAGCTCGTCATTGGCGGCCTGAAGGGCGTCCGTTCGCTCCGCCTTGGCCCGCCCTGCCGGAGCTCGTTTGGACATCTCTTACTCGAGTCTCGCCCGGTCGTCAGTCAGAGATCACAACATTTGTACCTGGAGAGCACAAACGCAGCGCTGTTTTCCACTGGCTTCGAACTCAACTTCAATCGGTACCGTAACTTACAACATCATAAACATAGAACTAGCTTGACTTATTCATTGAATAAATGCATTTGGTTCTTCAAAACTGCATCACGCAACATAGCGTGACCGAGACGGCCGTTATCCACCTGCGTGAAGTTATTTGGTGAAATGAATGAGATGTTTAAGACACCATCGTTCTGTCTCTATGTAGATGAAGGTAAATAATCGATTGCTGAAGGTCCAAAGGTGTTGTGATAAACAAATAAACATATTAGTGATTAGTGACATATTTGTGATAAACATATTAGGCAGGATAATCACATATGTTAACGTGACTGCCCACACTGTATTTATTTATGGTTATTTGTTAAATCGAGTACTGTTAGACATGAAATAGGAAGTGTTTAACATAAATGGAAGACGAAAGGGGTACTCACCATTGTAGCTCCTGCTGGTCAATGATACGAGCCTCTTCTTGCAGTGGAAAACATACAGCCAACAAACACCGTGGAACCTAAAGGAATGAAATTAAACATTAACATTTAGCCTCAACCAACATTCACAGATACAACGCAACGCAAACTACACAAACGTAAATCTTTTTAAACACAATGAGTTGTACTTACCGTGTACGCTCTAGACGGTCCACTTGCAAGCGGAAAATAAAGATATTTCTGTTGATAATCGTCGTGTTTGTATCCGGTGTCTCGCTCAAGGCCATTGCGCCCACAGATTTGGATTTTGGCGAGAGTTCAGCCTATTGACGTCATTTCCGCGGTGTAATACCCGCATATCTGAAACGGCAAAGTTAAGAGTAGAGTTAAATAAAGTTTTTAGTCAACGCAATAATTTACAACCGTTGACCAGTCGAAATAATCGTCGAAATTTGGCGTCTGTGGCTGGAAGCAGACGCCGAGTTCGACATTCCTCCCAAACGCCACACTCCCTTGCTTTTCAGGGCTAAAAAAAAACAGTTGTAATTACCTTGTACGCTCTAGACGGTCAAGTTGCAAGCTGAAAACAAAAATATTTGCCTTGTTAGTCATCGTGTTACTAACAGCTGTGTCTTGTTTGCCAGAACTGCCGCTTTCCTACTTCCTGTTGCAAGCCACGCCCACGGATTATAATTTTGCCGTGAGTTCCGCCTATTGACGTCATGTCCGCGTCACATGACTGCGACGTAATATTATCTAAAACTGTTTGTGCGGTATTGTGTTGTTCTGTGCGGTATTGTGTTATTCTGTGCGGCGTCGTGTTGTTCTGTGCGGCGTCGTGTTGTTCAGTGCGACGTCGTGTTGTTCAGTGCGGCATGGTGTTGTTCAGTGCGGCATGGTGTTGTTCAGTGCGGCATGGTGTTGTTCAGTGCGGCATAATGTTGTTCAGTGCGGCATAATGTTGTTCAGTGCGGCATGGTGTTGTTCAGTGCGGCATGGTGTTGTTCAGTGCGGCATGGTGTTGTTCAGTGCGGCATAATGTTGTTCAGTGCGGCATGGTGTTGTTCAGTGCGGCATGGTGTTGTTCAGTGCGGGATGGTGTTGTTCAGTGCAGGATGGTGTTGTTCAGTGCGGCACGGTGTTGTTCAATGCGGCATGGTGTTGTTCAGTGCGGGATGGTGTTGTTCAGTGCGGCATGGTGTTGTTCAGTGCGGCATAATGTTGTTCAGTGCGGCATGGTGTTGTTCAGTGCGGCATGGTGTTGTTCAGTGCGGCATGGTGTTGTTCAGTGCGGCATGGTGTTGTTCAGTGCGGAATGGTGTTGTTCAGTGCGGCATGGTGTTGTTCAGTCCGGGATGGTGTTGTTCAATGCGGGATCGTGTTGTTCAGTGCGGGGTGGTGTTGTTCAGTGCGGCATGGTGTTGTTCAATGCAGGATCGTGTTGTTCAGTGCAGCATAATGTTGTTCAGTGCAGCATGGTGTTGTTCAGTGCGGCATGATGTTGTTCAATGCGGCATGGTGTTGTTCACTGCGGGATGGTGTTGTTCAATGCGGGATCGTGTTGTTCAGTGCGGCATAATGTTGTTCAGTGCAGCATGGTGTTGTTCAGTGCGGCATGGTGTTGTTCAGTGCGACATAATGTTGTTTAGTGCGGCATAATGTTGTTCAGTGCGGCATAATGTTGTTCAGTGCGGCATGGTGTTGTTCAGTGCGGCATGGTGTTGTTCAGTGCGGCATGGTGTTGTTCAGTGCAGGATGGTGTTGTTCAGTGCGGCATGGTGTTGTTCAATGCGGCATGGTGTTGTTCAGTGCGGGATGGTGTTCTTCAGTGCAGGATGGTGTTGTTCAGTGCGGCATGGTGTTGTTCAGTGCGGAATGGTGTTGTTCAGTGCGGCATGGTGTTGTTCAGTGCGGCATGGTGTTGTTCAGTGCAGGATGGTGTTGTTCAATGCGGGATCGTGTTGTTCAGTGCGGCATGGTGTTGTTCAGTGCGGCATGGTGTTGTTCAGTGCGGCATAATGTTGTTCAGTGCGGCATGGTGTTGTTCAGTGCGGCATGGTGTTGTTCAGTGCGGCATGGTGTTGTTCAGTGCGGCATGGTGTTGTTCAGTGCGGCATAATGTTGTCCAGTGCGCCATAATGTTGTTCAGTGCGGCATGGTGTTGTTTAGTGCGGGATGGTGTTGTTCAGTGCAGGATGGTGTTGTTCAGTGCGGCATGGTGTTGTTCAATGCGGCATGGTGTTGTTCAGTGCGGGATGGTGTTGTTCAGTGCGGCATGGTGTTGTTCAGTGCGGCATAATGTTGTTCAGTGCGGCATGGTGTTGTTCAGTGCGGCATGGTGTTGTTCAGTGCGGCATGGTGTTGTTCAGTGCGGCATGGTGTTGTTCAGTGCGGAATGGTGTTGTTCAGTGCGGCATGGTGTTGTTCAGTGCGGGATGGTGTTGTTCAATGCGGGATCGTGTTGTTCAGTGCGGGGTGGTGTTGTTCAGTGCAGGATGGTGTTGTTCAGTGCAGGATGGTGTTGTTCAGTGCGGCATGGTGTTGTTCAATGCAGGATCGTGTTGTTCAGTGCAGCATAATGTTGTTCAGTGCAGCATGGTGTTGTTCAGTGCGGCATGGTGTTGTTCAATGCGGCATGGTGTTGTTCAGTGCGGGATGGTGTTGTTCAGTGCGGCATGGTGTTTTTCAGTGCGGCATAATGTTGTTCAGTGCGGCATGGTGTTGTTCAGTGCGGCATGGTGTTGTTCAGTGCGGCATGGTGTTGTTCAGTGCAGGATGGTGTTGTTCAGTGCGGCATGGTGTTGTTCAATGCAGGATCGTGTTGTTCAGTGCAGCATAATGTTGTTCAGTGCAGCATGGTGTTGTTCAGTGCGGCATGGTGTTGTTCAATGCGGCATGGTGTTGTTCACTGCGGGATGGTGTTGTTCAATGCGGGATGGTGTTGTTCAGTGCGGCATAATGTTGTTCAGTGCAGCATGGTGTTGTTCAGTGCGGCATGGTGTTGTTCAGTGCGACATAATGTTGTTTAGTGCGGCATAATGTTGTTCAGTGCGGCATAATGTTGTTCAGTGCGGCATGGTGTTGTTCAGTGCGGCATGGTGTTGTTCAGTGCGGCATGGTGTTGTTCAGTGCAGGATGGTGTTGTTCAGTGCGGCATGGTGTTGTTTAATGCGGCATGGTGTTGTTCAGTGCGGGATGGTGTTGTTCAGTGCAGGATGGTGTCGTTCAGTGCGGCATGGTGTTGTTCAGTGCGGAATGGTGTTGTTCAGTGCGGCATGGTGTTGTTCAGTGCGGCATGGTGTTGTTCAGTGCAGGATGGTGTTGTTCAATGCGGGATCGTGTTGTTCAGTGCGGCATGGTGTTGTTCAGTGCGGCATGGTGTTGTTCAGTGCGGCATAATGTTGTTCAGTGCGGCATGGTGTTGTTCAGTGCGGCATGGTGTTGTTCAGTGCGGCATGGTGTTGTTCAGTGCGGCATGGTGTTGTTCAGTGCGGCATAATGTTGTCCAGTGCGCCATAATGTTGTTCAGTGCGGCATGGTGTTGTTTAGTGCGGGATGGTGTTGTTCAGTGCAGGATGGTGTTGTTCAGTGCGGCATGGTGTTGTTCAATGCGGCATGGTGTTGTTCAGTGCGGGATGGTGTTGTTCAGTGCGGCATGGTGTTGTTCAGTGCGGCATAATGTTGTTCAGTGCGGCATGGTGTTGTTCAGTGCGGCATGGTGTTGTTCAGTGCGGCATGGTGTTGTTCAGTGCGGCATGGTGTTGTTCAGTGCGGAATGGTGTTGTTCAGTGCGGCATGGTGTTGTTCAGTGCGGGATGGTGTTCAATGCGGGATCGTGTTGTTCAGTGCGGGGTGGTGTTGTTCAGTGCAGGATGGTGTTGTTCAGTGCAGGATGGTGTTGTTCAGTGCGGCATGGTGTTGTTCAATGCAGGATCGTGTTGTTCAGTGCAGCATAATGTTGTTCAGTGCAGCATGGTGTTGTTCAGTGCGGCATGGTCTTGTTCAATGCGGCATGGTGTTGTTCAGTGCGGGATGGTGTTGTTCAGTGCGGCATGGTGTTTTTCAGTGCGGCATAATGTTGTTCAGTGCGGCATGGTGTTGTTCAGTGCGGCATGGTGTTGTTCAGTGCGACATAATGTTGTTCAGTGCGGCATAATGTTGTTCAGTGCGGCATGGTGTTGTTCAGTGCGGCATGGTGTTGTTCAGTGCGGCATGGTGTTGTTCAGTGCGGCATGGTGTTGTTCAGTGCAGGATGGTGTTGTTCAGTGCAGGATGGTGTTGTTCAATGCGGCATGGTGTTGTTCAGTGCGGGATGGTGTTGTTCAGTGCAGGATGGTGTTGTTCAGTGCGGCATGGTGTTGTTCAGTGCGGAATGGTGTTGTTCAGTGCGGCATGGTGTTGTTCAGTGCGGCATGGTGTTGTTCAGTGCAGGATGGTGTTGTTCAATGCGGGATGGTGTTGTTCAGTGCGGGATGGTGTTGTTCAGTGCAGGATGGTGTTGTTCAATGCGGCATGGTGTTGTTCAGTGCAGGATGGTGTTGTTCAGTGCGGCATGGTGTTGTTCAATGCGGCATGGTGTTGTTCAATGCGGCATGGTGTTGTTCAGTGCGGCATGGTGTTGTTCAGTGCGGCATGGTGTTGTTCAGTGCAGCGTAATGTTGTTCAGTGCGGCATGGTGTTGTTCAGTGCGGAATGGTGTTGTTCAGTGCGGCATGGTGTTGTTCAGTGCAGGATGGTGTTGTTCAGTGCGGCATGGTGTTGCTCAGTGCGGCATGGTGTTGTTCAGTGCGGGATGGTGTTGTTCATTGCGGCATGGTGTTGTTCAGTGCGGCATGGTGTTGTTCAGTGCGGCATGGTGTTGTTCAGTGCGGCATAATGTTGTTCAGTGCGCCATAATGTTGTTCAGTGCGGCATGGTGTTGTTCAGTGCGGGATGGTGTTGTTCAGTGCAGGATGGTGTTGTTCAGTGCGGCATGGTGTTGTTCAGTGCGGCATGGTGTTGTTCAGTGCGGCATAATGTTGTTCAGTGCGGCATAATGTTGTTCAGTGCGGGATGGTGTTGTTCATTGCGGCATGGTGTTGTTCAGTGCGGCATGGTGTTGTTCAGTGCGGCATGGTGTTGTTCAGTGCGGGATGGTGTTGTTCAGTGCAGGATGGTGTTGTTCAGTGCGGCATGGTGTTGTTCAGTGCGGCATGGTGTTGTTCATTTCGGCATAATGTTGTTCAGTGCGGCATAATGTTGTTTAGTGCGGCATGGTGTTGTTCAGTGCGGGATGGTGTTGTTCAGTGCGTTATAATGTTGTTCAGTGCGGCATGGTGTTGTTCAGTGCGGGATGGTGTTGTTCAGTGCGGGATGGTGTTGTTCAGTGCGGCATGGTGTTCAATGCGGAATGGTGTTGTTCAGTGCAGGATGGTGTTGTTCAGTGCGGCATGGTGTTGTTCAGTGCGGCATAATGTTGTTCAGTGCGGCATGGTGTTGTTCAGTGCGGCATGGTGTTGTTCAGTGCGGCATGGTGTTGTTCAGTGCGGCATAATGTTGTTCAGTGCGGCATGGTGTTGTTCAGTGCGGCATGGTGTTGTTCAGTGCGGCATAATGTTCAGTGCGGCATAATGTTGTTCAGTGCGGCATGGTGTTGTTCAGTGCGGGATGGTGTTGTTCAGTGCAGGATGGTGTTGTTCAGTGCGGCATGGTGTTCAGTGCGGGATGGTGTCTTTCAGTGCGGCATGGTGTCGTTCAGTGCGGCATGGTGTCTTTCAGTGCGGCATGGTGTCGTTCAGTGAGGCATGGTGTTGTTCAGTGCGGCATGGTGTTGTTTAGTGCGGCATGGTGTTGTTCAGTGCGGGATGGTGTTGTTCAGTGTGGCATGGTGTTCAGTGCGGCATGGTGTTGTTCAGTGCGGTATCGTGTTGTTCAGTGCGGTATCGTGTTTCTCAGTGCGGTATCGTGTTGTTCAGTGCAGTATCGTTGTGTTGTTCGTATTGTGTTTAACACTTAGCCTCTAACACTTAGCCTCTAACACTTAGCCTCTAGCATCTAGAAGGTAAATAAATAGGAAGGAAGGACTCACCGGTGACGTCTTCGCCCACGTCCAAGCGTTGTACTTTGTATTTTCATCCTTCTGACAGTGGAAAACATAGCCAACAAACACCGTGGAACCTAAACGAATGAAAGAAAACTATCATTTGGCCACAACCAACATTCACAGATACAACACAATGTGACGTGCGGGGTTGAGGTTAAAGGTTGAGTGAAGGGCCCTCGTTTTAAACTACTTTTTTGAAAAGGATTGGGAACAAGTAAGACGTATTTAATTTATTTAATGGGAAGTAGTAAGAGCTATTGAATTTAATCTATGTATTATATTCTATTGTATTGTATTCTGTTGTATTCTTTTGGATTGTATTCACACTAACCCCACTAAAACTTCAGCCCACAAAAACTCGCCTCTGGCGCCTAGCCTCTGGCACTTAGCCTCTAACACTTAGCCTTTAACACTTAGCCTTTAACACTTAGCCTTTAACACTTAGCCTAGAAGGTGAATAAATAGGGTTAAAGGTTGAGTGAAGGGACCTCGTTTTAAACTACTTTTTTGTAAAGGAGTGGGAACAAGTAAGACGTATTTAATTTATTTAATGGGAAGTAGTAAGACTTATTAAATTTATTTAATCTACTTTTCTTCCCAGGCAAAATTTGATGTGCTGCAATTCCAAATTTCCAAAGTGAATGAAGGAATGAAGTCCTTTAAATTATGATTTTGTATAAATACTAGGCATTAACACAAAATCGACGGCACAAAATGGGCAGACTTTACTTGTTTGAAAAGGACTGGTTACAAGACAGACTTTTTTAATTTATTTAATGGGAAGAAGACTTATTTAGTTTAATTGATCTATTTTTGTTCCCTGGCAAAATTCGATTTGCTGCAATTCCAAATTTCCAAAGTGAATGAAGGAAAGAAGTCGTTTAAATTATGATTTTGTTTAAATACTAGGCATAGACACAAAATCTACGGCACAAAATGGGCAGACTTTACTTGTTTGAAGAGGACTGGTTACAAGACAGACTTTTCTGATTTATTTAATGGGAAGAAGACTTATTTAGTTTATTTAATCTATTTTTGTTCCCTGGCAAAATTGGATTTGCTGAAATTGTATTTTGCCAAATCTTGCCTTGAGACCTGATAGGAAGTATTAAACGCTTAGTTAAATCAATACAAGTTGGTAATAAGAGCGAGTAATGTTGGTTGAACCGATGAATGAAGGTTGAAAGCAATTTAAATTATGACTTTGTATAAATACTAGATATTAACAGAACATCTACTGCGCGAAATGGGCAGAGTTTACTTGTTTGAGAAGGAGTGGCTTATTCAAAACTAAGATTTATTTAATCTGTTTGTTCCCAGGCAAAATTGGATGTGATGCAATTCCAAATTTCACCACATGATGGTGCCCAATTTTGACTTCATAGGACATATTAAACACTTAGCTTGTTATTATGTTCAAGGTAATCAGATTTGTTTATTATTCTAATGGCCTCTTCAAAACTATTCTGGATTACTACTTTGGATCTATTCTACATTACTTGGCAACAACATACTCTGTAACAGATTAGGCAGTATAATCATATCTGTTAACTTGAGAGTGCCCACACTCAATCTACTTATCGTGATGTGTTAAATCAATTACTGTTAGACATTATTTGTCTGATAATCTACCAAATCTTTGAATTGAAGAATTTGTGATTTAATTAATAGCTTGTTGTTATGTTAAGGGTAATCCGACTTGTATATAATTCTAATGGCCTTCTTTTGAAAACTATTCTGAATTACAACTTTGGATCTTATATTACTTTGCAACAATCTACTCCGTGACAGATTAGGCAGTATAATCACATATGTTAACTTCAGTGCCCACACTGTATTTATTTATGGTTATTTGTTAAATCAAGTACTGTTAGACATGAAATAGGAAGTGTTTAACATAAATGTTATGGCTACTCACCATTGTAGCTCGCTCCTGGTCAATGATACGAGCCTCTTCTTGCAGTGGAAAACTTGCAGCCAACAAACACCGTGGAACCTAAAGGAATGAAATTAAACATTAACATTTCGCCTCGACCAATTTTCACACGTACAACGCAACGCGGCTACACTTCTGCTATTACAAACGTAAATCTCCTTAAACACAATGAGTGTTACTTACCGTGTACGCTCTAGACGGTCCAGTTGCAAGCAGAAAATAAAGATATTTCTGTTGATAATCGTCGCTGCTCAGTGGCTCACGGCCATCGCGCCAACAGATTTGAATTTTGGCGGAGGTTCGGGCAATTACGTCATATCCACGGCACATGACTGCGACGTAATACCCGCTTATCTGAAACGGCAGTTAAAAGTAGAGTTACATCAAGTTTTCTTGGAACCTAAACGAATGAAAGAAAACTATCATTTGGCCACAACCAACATTCACAGATACAACACAACGTGCGGGGTTGGGGTTAAAGATTGAGTGAAGGGCCCTCGTTTTAAACTACTGTTTTGAAAAGGAGTGGGAACAAGTAAGACGTATTTAATTTATTTAATGGGAAGTAGTAAGACTTATTAAATTTATTTAATCTACTTTTCTTCCCAGGCAAAATTTGATGTGCTGCAATTCCAAATTTCCAAAGTGAATGAAGGAATGAAGTCCTTTAAATTATGATTTTGTATAAATACTAGGCATTAACACAAAATCGACGGCACAAAATGGGCAGACTTTACTTGTTTGAAAAGGACTGGTTACAAGACAGACTTTTTTAATTTATTTAATGGGAAGAAGACTTATTTAGTTTAATTGATCTATTTTTGTTCCCTGCCAAAATTCGATTTGCTGCAATTCCAAATTTCCAAAGTGAATGAAGGAAAGAAGTCGTTTAAATTATGATTTTGTTTAAATACTAGGCATAGACACAAAATCTACGGCACAAAATGGGCAGACTTTACTTGTTTGAAGAGGACTGGTTACAAGACAGACTTTTCTGATTTATTTAATGGGAAGAGGACTTATTTAGTTTATTTAATCTATTTTTGTTCCCTGGCAAAATTGGATTTGCTGAAATTGTATTTTGCCAAATCTCGATTTGAGACCTGATAGGAAGTATTAAACGCTTAGTTAAATCAATACAAGTTGGTAATAAGAGCGAGTAATGTTGGTTGAACCGATGAATGAAGGTTGAAAGCAATTTAAATTATGACTTTGTATAAATACTAGATATTAACAGAACATCTACTGCGCAAAATGGGCAGAGTTTACTTGTTTGAGAAGGAGTGGCTTATTCAAAACTAAGATTTATGTAATCTGTTTGTTCCCAGGCAAAATTGGATGTGATGCAATTCCAAATTTCACCACATGATGGTGCCCAATTTTGACTTCATAGGACATATTAAACACTTAGCTTGTTATTATGTTCAAGGTAATCAGATTTGTTTATCATTCTAATGGCCTCTTCAAAACTATTCTGGATTACTACTTTGGATCTATTCTACATTACTTGGCAACAACATACTCTGTAACAGATTAGGCAGTATAATCACATATGTTAACTTGAGAGTGCCCACACTCAATCTACTTATCGTGATGTGTTAAATCAATTACTGTTAGACATTATTTGTCTGATAATCTACCAAATCTTTGAATTGAAGAATTTGTGATTTAATTAATAGCTTGTTCAGGGTAATCAGACTTGTATATAATTCTAATGGCCTTCTTTTGAAAACTATTCTGAATTACAACTTTGGATCTTATATTACTTTGCAACAATCTACTCCGTGACAGATTAGGCAGTATAATCACATATGTTAACTTCAGTGCCCACACTGTATTTATTTATGGTTATTTGTTAAATCAAGTACTGTTAGACATGAAATAGGAAGTGTTTAACATAAATGTTATGGCTACTCACCATTGTAGCTCGCTCCTGGTCAATGATACGAGCCTCTTCTTGCAGTGGAAAACTTGCAGCCAACAAACACCGTGGAACCTAAAGGAATGAAATTAAACATTAACATTTCGCCTCGACCAATTTTCACACGTACAACGCAACGCGGCTACACTTCTGCTATTACAAACGTAAATCTCCTTAAACACAATGAGTGTTACTTACCGTGTACGCTCTAGACGGTCCAGTTGCAAGCAGAAAATAAAGATATTTCTGTTGATAATCGTCGCTGCTCAGTGGCTCACGGCCATCGCGCCAACAGATTTGAATTTTGGCGGAGGTTCGGGCAATTACGTCATATCCGCGGCATTTGACTGCGACGTAATACCCGCTTATCTGAAACGGCAGTTAAAAGTAGAGTTACATCAAGTTTTCTTGGAACCTAAACGAATGAAAGAAAACTATCATTTGGCCACAACCAACATTCACAGATACAACACAACGTGCGGGGTTGAGGTTAAAGATTGAGTGAAGGGCCCTCGTTTTAAACTACTGTTTTGAAAAGGAGTGGGAACAAGTAAGACGTATTTAATTTATTTAATGGGAAGTAGTAAGACTTATTAAATTTATTTAATCTACTTTTCTTCCCAGGCAAAATTTGATGTGCTGCAATTCCAAATTTCCAAAGTGAATGAAGGAATGAAGCCCTTTAAATTATGATTTTGTATAAATACTAGGCATTAACACAAAATCGACGGCACAAAATGGGCAGACTTTACTTGTTTGAAAAGGACTGGTTACAAGACAGACTTTTTTAATTTATTTAATGGGAAGAAGACTTATTTAGTTTAATTGATCTATTTTTGTTCCCTGCCAAAATTCGATTTGCTGCAATTCCAAATTTCCAAAGTGAATGAAGGAAAGAAGTCGTTTAAATTATGATTTTGTTTAAATACTAGGCATAGACACAAAATCTACGGCACAAAATGGGCAGACTTTACTTGTTTGAAGAGGACTGGTTACAAGACAGACTTTTCTGATTTATTTAATGGGAAGAGGACTTATTTAGTTTATTTAATCTATTTTTGTTCCCTGGCAAAATTGGATTTGCTGAAATTGTATTTTGCCAAATCTCGATTTGAGACCTGATAGGAAGTATTAAACGCTTAGTTAAATCAATACAAGTTGGTAAGAAGAGCGAGTAATGTTGGTTGAACCGATGAATGAAGGTTGAAAGCAATTTAAATTATGACTTTGTATAAATACTAGATATTAACAGAACATCTACTGCGCAAAATGGGCAGAGTTTACTTGTTTGAGAAGGAGTGGCTTATTCAAAACTAAGATTTATGTAATCTGTTTGTTCCCAGGCAAAATTGGATGTGATGCAATTCCAAATTTCACCACATGATGGTGCCCAATTTTGACTTCATAGGACATATTAAACACTTAGCTTGTTATTATGTTCAAGGTAATCAGATTTGTTTATCATTCTAATGGCCTCTTCAAAACTATTCTGGATTACTACTTTGGATCTATTCTACATTACTTGGCAACAACATACTCTGTAACAGATTAGGCAGTATAATCACATATGTTAACTTGAGAGTGCCCACACTCAATCTACTTATCGTGATGTGTTAAATCAATTACTGTTAGACATTATTTGTCTGATAATCTACCAAATCTTTGAATTGAAGAATTTGTGATTTAATTAATAGCTTGTTTGGGGTAATCAGACTTGTATATAATTCTAATGGCCTTCTTTTGAAAACTATTCTGAATTACAACTTTGGATCTTATATTACTTTGCAACAATCTACTCGGTGACAGATTAGGCAGTATAATCACATATGTTAACTTCAGTGCCCACACTGTATTTATTTATGGTTATTTGTTAAATCAAGTACTGTTAGACATGAAATAGGAAGTGTTTAACATAAATGTTATGGCTACTCACCATTGTAGCTCGCTCCTGGTCAATGATATGAGCCTCTTCTTGCAGTGGAAAACTTGCAGCCAACAAACACCGTGGAACCTAAAGGAATGAAATTAAACATTAACATTTCGCCCGGACCAACATTCACACGTACAACGCAACGCGGCTACACTTCTGCTATTACAAACGTAAATCTCCTTAAACACAACGAGTGTTACTTACCGTGTACGCTCTAGGCAAAATTGGATGTGATGCAATTCCAAATCTATCTGAAACGGCAGTTAAAAGTAGAGTTACATCAAGTTTTCTTTTTTAATCAACACAATCATTTACAACCGTTGACCAGAAAGAATCGTCGAAATTCGACGTCCCCCACAAACGCCACGCTCACTCGCTTTTCAGGGCAACAAAAGTACTTCTTTTTAAAAACGATGAGTTGTACTTACCGTGTACGCTCTGGACGGTCCAGTTGCAAGCAGAAAATAAAAATATTTCTCTTGTTAGTCGTATGTTACCATCCGCTGTGTCTTTGTCAACATCGCCGCCATTTTCCTACTTCCTGCTGCGAGCCACGCCCACGGATTTAAATTTGGGCGGAAGCTCTTTCCATTGGCGTCGTTTTCGCGTATAGCAAATCCGATTGGTTGGGAAGGGGGCACGGTTATGCAGCCGAGGAGTCCTGTGATCGGTGGGATGTAAAGTAGGCGTCGACGTCACGTCCGCGTCACGTGACCACGACGTGGCAGACGTCAAATAGCAACCGCTGTTTTGTTTAGTAGACTTACAGTTGTTATGCATTGACATAATGGCGCACACACCAAATAGATTTAAATAAATTAAATAATTCTTCTGCCCACTCTCTTTTAAACAAGTTAACTCTCCCCGCGGATTTGAATTCCGGCGAAAGTTACGCCCATCGACGTCACGTATGTCACGTGACCACGACGTGGCAGATGTCATATAGCAACCGCTGTTTTGTTTAGTAGATTTACAGTTGTTATGCATTGGCATAATGGTGTGCACTCAAAATAGATTTAAATAAATTAAATATTTCTTCTGCCTACTCCCTTTTAAACAAGTTAACTCTGCCCACGTCCATTGACGTCTTGTCTGCGTCACGTGACCACGACGTAGCGACGTCATATAGTAACCGCTGTTTTGACCAGTAGACTTAGTTATTATGCGTTGACATAATGGCGCACTGGTTAGCATGGCCACCTCTTAAGCATGATGATGCGGGTTCGACGCCTGATCAACGTTAGCATGGAGTGAGCTGAAGTGCATGGCGCTGAAGATTTGAATCTTTGAAATGCGCTGAGGTCTGACATATCAGGCAGAATGGTTTGCCATCACGTTCAACAAAAAATAGAAACTTTCCCACTCTGATTAAAACGTCCTGTGTTCATCTACGTATTTTTGTTTTGCTGTGCATCTTTTCCCTGCCATTTCGAGAGCCCAATTGACACTCATAGTTTAAAGAAATGTGTTTGCCCATCCTACTTTGTGGAATTTCACCACATGCGCTTTTGACCAAAATACCAAATTGAACTCAAGTGAAGCCAACACGCACACCCCCCCCCCCCACACACACACACACACACACACACACAAATGTTGATATGAACATAAAAGAGCCGCATGCGGTTCGGGAGTTGCGGCTTGGCCAAACCTGTACTATACAACTTTATTTGTATAAAATTTTCACAACAGCTGTCACACAAACAAAGCGGGAAAAACCGAAGACGTGCGTGTTCCGCCCACGCTGGATTTATTTGCACCTTTGAAAAGACACCGTATTGCCGCAGATGTGGCAAAGAGTACTTTTGGGCATCTGAGACGGAAGGATGTCCAAAGCATCACGTCACCTGCTCTGGTAGGCATGGTGGTGGGACGTTGAGGTCAACCGCTTTGGGGTTGGCTGACTCTTTGATCGCAGGATGCCACACACTTGAAGACAGAAGCAGAAAAGCAGAGCTAAATGCAAAATGTACTCACCGGTGACTCCAATTTTTTTCCCCCCTGAAGAAACAGCTGGACGGGTGGCCCCGGCTGGCCAGTGGGACTCTTGTTATTCTGACCCTTTTTAGTGCGCGTTTGGGGCAACAACCGTTTTTTGTGGCGCTCTCTTCTGGTTCAAAAGTGCCCTGCATGTGAATTTGCTTTTCCTGCCTTCTGATTGGATGAGCGCCGGTGTGACGCGGTGCCTCTGTCACCGTGGCGGGGGGTATACGTTGGCATCGGAGCGTCTGCCAACGTCTGAGACCGGCTGGCAGTGTATCGGAGGTGTCGACTGCGGTGCCGCTGGAGCTCACTCACCAGCTGGTGTTAGGGCCACAGAATGAAGGCCAAGGAGAAGAATAGAAAGAGAAACAGAAACTTCTCCTCCAATTGTTTGATTTGTCTCTTCTGAGCTTCGATGAATTCTTTCAGCTCTTTGTTCCTCTAGGACGGACAAATGGAAAGTGGCATTCAAAAGCCAGTAAGCGTGCAAGTAAGTGCCGGGCTGGCTTTGGGCCCTTACCTGTTGCGCGCTGTGCAGCAGATCCATTCTCTCTTGGAGGATGCAAGCGTCGCGCTCCCTCAACTCGCACATCAGGGCTCGCTTCCATTGGTCCACGGCGCTCCTAAGCTCTTCTCTCTGATCCGCCGTCAGCACGTCATTCACGCCAGCGTGGCTGGCTTTTTCGCCGTCCGTGGCGGGGCAGTCCCGCTGCGGTAGCGCCTCGTACAACATGGCCTCCAGCTCCAGGATCCTCTGGGCCGCAATCCTCGTCCATCAGTGGTCCGGCGGGAGATTTGAGGGCGGCTTACCTTATGAGCCTGGTCCATGGAACACTTCCTGAAGTCCAACTCTTCATCCAGGTAGCCCTTCTGCTTGCAGAACATATCCTAGCACAGCTCAAGGTCAGAATTGTTGGGGCACATTGCCGGAGTTCCCCTTGGCTGATGTCGCGTGTCTGTCTACCTTCTCACTTTCAATGTCCAACATCTTCTGTTGAAGTGCTGACTTGGTCACTTTGATGTATTCTAACCACTGAGGAAAGGCTGCTGTCACATAAGCAGAATGCGAGAGCGTGCGTGGACGTGCGCGTTACCTTCTCGGCTAGGGTGAGAAGGGTCCTGGCGTGAATCACGACCACCTGCTCCTCGTTGGTGAGATTCTGCAAGAGCCCAAAGGCACAGCGTCAACAAGCTTCTTTCAGCGCAAAGCCTTCCAAAAGTCACATTTGAGCCGCCGAGTCTCGTGGAGTGCGAACATAAGGAGTTCGACATACACTTACGGCGTTATAGCCCAGGATGTCCAGCTTCTTCATCAGATCACTGATGACGATGTCCGGGGGAAAGGCGCAAGGAGCAATGTAAGGTGTTCTGGGACCTCGGGTTAAGGTTAGGGTTGCGAGGGACGCCTTACGTACGCTCACGCCCTCGGCCTCGCAGTAGATCTGCAAAGGGCTGAGGCCGTCTGGGAAACGGACTTGCAGAAACTTCAAGACGGGGGAGCGCCACTCCCTCTCCTGAAAGGCAGAGGCATGCATCCGTCCGTCCGTCCGTCCGTCCGTCCGTCACATCTCTGGCCTCAACACGCTTGTGCGAGTCTTCCCACCTCCAGCTCCAGGATGCGGAACTCAAGCAGTTCGTTTTGGTCTCGGATATCCTGGATGTGCTCTTTCAGACGCGCTTCTTCCGCCTCCATCCGCCTGACCTGAAAAGACAGTCAGACCTCATCTGCGGGGCTTCCCGACAGGTGTGACGCCAAGCGACTCCGCCCAGCGCCTTTCTTTCCGTCACCTTTTCGGCCAACTGCTGATTGCTCTGACGCAGCAGCTGCTTCTCCTCCACCCACTTGACATTCTAGAAGAGACAAACGCGTGGACAGCTTTGGAATGTTGTGTCATTTTCATCCACAAATTCTTTGGTTGACTGGAAAATGACATTTGCTTTTCTCCGCATTTTCCCAGCCACGTTCGGGGGGGGGGGGGGGGGGGGGGGTTGGTCCAGTAATGCCAGACGGATGAGTGACTGAAGAATGTAGCTATTTTGTCTGAGAAAAAGGTGTGCTCATTGATGAGCTTACCTGTCCTTGTTGCTTCAGCGCTGACTCCAGATCTGCTACTCTGCTTTGATAGTGACCCATTTCTACCATCAGCTTTTCTCTGGTCTGAAAGGAGGAGGAGGGAGGCTCCTCCTCCTCCTTTCAGACCAGAGAACACCCGAGGCTGGGTGAGAACGGGGAGGCTGCGACCCGGCCGGGGGTTGCGGGAAGGGGCGCCACCTTGATCTCCTTCTCGGCGTCGTAGTCCCCTTTCGCTGGTCTGGGCTAGCAGAGCGTAGGCTCGTTGCAGCGCTTGATATTCTTGCGTCAGCTGGCGGTAGCGAAGCTCCGCCTCTTCATGCACACACCAATGCAACACAGCACTAGTACCAGAATCAGTCAGACCGGCGACAAAGCACCCGCGACGCAAAGACGAGTCCGATTCCAGGCTGAAGAGGAATGTTTGGTGTCAATACGCTGGCAGAAATGGCGGGCTACCTCTTCGGGTTCCGTGTCGGGGGTTCTGTCGGTGTGAAAAGACAAGGACGATCCGTCCGAGTCCACCAACACGTCTTCGTCGTAGCCGTAAAATGTTTCAATGACCTGCGGGCGCGGAAGCAAACATCTCTCTGAACAAACTGAAGCGACACCTCACGATGAATCGACGAGAGGAACGATAGCGAGAAAAAGGCCATTTCATCTTGCGCAACACCAAGCAGCCGCAAACAAACAGACTCACCTTGCAGGACCTCACGCTTTGTTCCTCCTCAGAGATTCTCGACGTCGGTATCGTAGCAGCAAATCTCTCTCCTGTCGACACAAATAATCCGCCTTTGAGATTCTTTGGATGCAAAGGGAACGAACGGCTCCGGCGCAGAAACAAACGCGACTCACAATGACATTTCTGACATGAGCTCCTGTCTCCAGAGCCTGAAAAACACGTCACCGGCGATGATTGGAGGGACGCTCGTCTTTTCCAAAAGTGACAACTACAGGGTGTGTCAGGGTTTTCCAGATTATCTTTATCGTATCATTGTGTTGCTTTGACTTTGACTGCGACCTGTAATAAATAATATTATTTATCCCTTATTTATCCCTATCGCTTATCCCTTCCTACACAAAGTCGTAAAACACCCCTTGCTATGTTTTGACTAGAGGTCAAGGGCTTCCTCTATTCAATCCACTCTTACACCCACCCTGTTTCTCTTAATTAAAATGCTCGTGCAGGAGCCGAGAGTCAGACTTCATTCGTACAACGGATGGACTCTCCACCTGCAGGTGTCCAAAAGAACTTACTTGTCTCCCGTGTGGTTCTTGCAAAATAAGTTGGAGCGAGCGCAACTCTAACAGGGTGCATTTTGCCACTAGCTGCCTACGGACAATGACGTCGCGCTCGCGGCTCATGGTTGACGGGCTGAGCAGCCGGGCAAGTCCGTCGTTTTCAGCGCACAGCGAGTGGCAAAGGCGCTGACAAAACGGGAGCTTTGAGCTGCTGAAAACGGCAAAACAAGTCTAAAGCGTGTTCAAACGCGTGCGCACAATGCTCCTGCTTGAAAGGTCGGAATTTAAGGGGCCAATTTTTTGGATGGCGGCCGCCGGCCAAGCTTTGGACGGAAAAGGTTTCCTGGCGACAGCGAGCGAGCGCGGCGCTGCCGTACGTGCACCGAGTCGCCTGCCTGAAGACCTTGGACAAGTCGTCGATGATGTGCCGCTGCTCCACAACTTGAAGGAACTCCATTTCACCGTCCTGCTGGCCGCAACCGCGGTCCAGGTCATTGAGCGAACTAGGCCTTCTCTGTGGAACACAAATGCAGTGGACTCTGTTGGCACGCCGCCGTTGTCCGCGTCGACTTACCAAGCTTGCCATCTCCTCGTTCTCCTGGGTGACAAAGCGCACTTTGTTTTCAAGGCGACACAGCACCAGCGAGAGTTCTTCATTCTTCCTGCTCAGGCGTTTGTTTTTGTACAGGAGTGGCAGAAACTGGCTTTCTGTTTCTCTCAGTCGCTTTAGCTGCAAGCATGAAGTGCGGGATGTGAAAGACGCACAACACGCGGGCCAGAACGTATCCATTCCTTTTGCATCGGTTTGAACGGAATCGTGGCTTTGGCTCCCAATAAAAGACATCTACCAGGCAACCGACTCGCTGCGCCGCTCAACTAATAAGCAAGCGCAATGGGTGCCTCGCTGGATGGCGCGCATCAAACGTAGCGCAAACCTTCAAGCGTGCCGTCAATAAATTACCAGTTCATTGCGCTCTTCAGAAAGCAGGGCGTTTCGATCCTCCAGTTTCCTGATGACTGCGCTGAGCTCAGCGATTTTCAGATGAAACCGTCGCGTGTCCCGATCCTCCTGAGACTGAAAACGCCCCGCAACACACACACACAAGCACTCGTTCAAAGTTCAAAACTGTTTTTGTGCTACCTTCCTCCAGCAACGAACTAAGTCATGCGTACTGCAAGTGTGTGATGAGGTGGCTTACGCAATGAAGAGGATTGCTAGTAGCGGCGTTGACCCCACTTCCAGGGTAGTTTAGGCCCGCCCTTTGGGAATCCCTCAGGGCAGCGATCTGCTGCTCGGCAGCCTGAGTCTGCAGCTGAAGGCGGTGGACGTGGCCGGCCCCAGGGCTTCATCCAAAACACTAACCGCTCTGTCTTTCAGCTTGATCTCATCCGTCTGGATGTACAAACGGGGAGCGCTCAGGCAGGCGGGCAAACTCATTTGCCAGAATTGTGACAAAAACAAAGAGAGCAACCGGCCAATTTTTTTCTTGAATCGACTAGAACACCTTTGCTGTGACAAAAGCGAAGCGAGCAACCGGACATTTTCTTCTTGTGAAATAGAATAGAATAGAATGCCTTAGGTGTCATTGCACTGCAGGTATACAACGAAATTGGGAACATAGCCACGCACCGCGCATCTGATCAGTCCTACCAGTCGGCGGATCTCCCTCTCGCAGTCTCTCTTGGTTCGGCTCAGCTCCTCCCGATGCTGGTGATGAGCCGATCGGAGCTCGGCCGCTCGGGACTGCCAGGCCTGCTGGGCCGCTGCCAGGGCTTCTTCCGCGCTCCTGGTGGAGGCGACACCGCTCGGTCTCCCGACACCGCCGCGTCTCCTCCACCTCCGCCAGCAAAGCGCCCCCCCCTCCTCACCTGAGCAGACATTGCGCCACACCGGGCCGTTGAGACCGCAACGGAGCGCCGCGACGCTTACTGGGGACAAGCTACACAATACGGTAGCGGCCGCATCGAAGCCCGACGTGGCGTGCGGATAGTCAGACACGGATAGAGCGGATCACCTTGTCCATGGAGCCGTCCCTCAGGCTGAGGACCAAGGCATTCAGTCGCTGGATCTCTCCATCTTTGATTTTGATCACTCTCATCAGCTCCATTTCATGCTGCCGCAGTAATGTCTCCCTGGTAATGGCTAACTCTTTCTGCTTCTCCTCATGGAGTTTGCTTTTGAGTTCCGTCATGGCGGCGGTGGCACGGTGGTGCTCCGCCCGCAGGTCCTGACTTCTCTCTCTCTCCAGACAGCTGACCTGACATGACTTAGACTTAGACAAACTTTATTGTCATCTTGTCTGCACATGGTGCATACAAAACGAAATTCCGTTGCATACGTCTTACAACAAAGTAGTGATATTGCAGTTGAATAGAAGTAACATATCCTATGAAAATATATATATATACATATATACTATATATATATATATATATATATATATATATATTAAAAATAAGTATAAAGTGCAGCAGTGATAATTATGCAATAGTGCAAGTAGGCAAAACAGTATTCAAGAGTGTGCAGAGGAATGCTAAACCATGTATTAAACTTCTATTTAAAGGGTTTATACAAGTTCAGTAAAGTTGGTAGTGCGAGATAGTGCAAGATAGAGGTCCGTAGTGTCATAAAGTACAGTTCTGTGAATGTGTGATGCAGAGTTCAGTTTAGAGCTCAACAGTTCTAGTGTTCAACAGTCTGATGACAGCAGGGAAAAAGCTGTTGCAGAACCTGGTGGACCTGCAGCGGATGCTGCAAACCTCTTCCCAGAGGGCAGCAGGGAGAACAGTCCATGGTGGGGGTGTGATGGGTCATTGATGATGTTACGGGCACGGGACATGCAGCGCTGAGATGAAATGTCCTGAATGGAGGGAAGAGGAGCCCCTATGATCCTCTCTGCTGTCCTCACCACTCTCCTCACGTTCTTCCAATCGGAGGCGGTGCAGCCTCCACACCACACAGAGAGACAGCTTGTCAGAATGCTCTCTATGGTGCTCCTGTAGAACGTCCTCATGATGGGTGGGGGCAGGTGGGCTCTCCTCATCCTCCGCAGGAAGTACAAGCGCTTCTGTGCCCTCTTGACCAGTGCCGTAGTGTTCATAGTCCAGGTGAGGTCTTCTGTGATGTGGACCCCCAGGAATTTGGTGGTGCTGACCACCTCCACAGCTGAGCTGTTGATGATCAGTGGAGCGTGGTGAGGCTGTTTTTTCCTGAAGTCGACGATGATCTCCTTCATCTTCTCCTCATTCAGGATCAGGCTGTTTTCTCTGCACCAGCCCACCAGCTGCTCCACCTCCTCTCTGTAGTCCAGGTCGTTGTTGTCTCTGATGAGCCCCACCACCGTTGTGTCGTCTGCTGACTTCACGATGTGATTGGTGGTGAACCTGAGGACGCAGTCGTGTGTCATCAGGGTGCACAGCAGGGGGCTCAGGACGCAGCCCTGAAGGGAGCCTGTGCTGAGGGTGATGACATCAGAGGTGTTCTGTCCGACCCGGACTGACTGAGGTCTGTTGGTGAGGAAGTCTAGCAGCCAGTTGCGAAGGGGGGTGTTGAAGCCCAGGTGTTCCAATTTTCCTACCAGATGCTGTGGGATGATGGTGTTAAACGCTGAGCTGAAGTCCAGGAACAGCCTCCGCACATGGGTGTTCTTCTCCTCCAGGTGAGCCAGGCTCAGGTGAAGAACGGAGGAGATGGCGTCCTGAGTGGAGCGGTTTTGCCGGTCGGCAAACTGGAACGGGTCAAATAATAGGGGGAGTCTGGAAACGATGTGACCTTTAAGCAGCCTTTCGAAGCACTTCATCATAACCGGAGTCAGTGCAACAGGCCGGTAATCATTAAATGAGGTGATTTGAGGTTTCTTCGGCACCGGAATGATGGAGGCAGTCTTAAAGCACGCCGGCACTGTGGCTTGGCCCAGCGAGGTGTTAAAAATGTCTGTGATGACCCCAGCCAGATGACTTGCACATTCCCTGAACACACGCCCAGGAATGTTGTCGGGGCCAGGGGCCTTACAGGGGTTGACTCTCCTCAGGGTCTTCAACACATCGGCGGAGTCAAGGCAGAGTACCTCCTCTTCCTGATGGGGGACAGTTTTAACTGCTGGAGTGCCGTTTAGTGCCTCGAACCTCCCAAAGAAGTTATTTAGACCATTTAGAAAGTCAGCATCAACTACACCCACCGGGGGGGGGGAGGGTGAGTTGTAGTCTGTAATCGCCCGTATGCCTTGCCACATACTCCTGATGTTTTTGACGTCGTGGAAACGATCCTGAAATTTTCGACTGCGGTCTCGCTTCGCTATCCTGATGGCACGGTTCAAGTTGGCTCTCGCTGTCCTCAGTGTCTCCTTGTCGCCAGACTTGAAGGCAGAGTTCCGCGCTCGTAGCGTTTGACGTACCTCCTCAGTCATCCAGGGTCGTTGGTTGGTGATGATATTCTTAGTGGTGCTGACGTCCTCGGTGCATTTGTTGATGTAGGCTGACACAGTCATGGCACACGCATGTCTAATCTACATCGGGAAAACTGGGAGGGAGGGAGGCAGGCAGGGAGGCAGGCAGGGAGGCAGGCAGGGAGGCAGGCAGTGTCTGTCTGTTGAGGTTTTCACCTTGTTCTTCTCCTGCTGAAGTTCTAACTGGACGTCCATCAGTTTGGTTCTCAGCTCGTCATTGGCGGCCTGAAGGGCGTCCGTTCGCTCCGCCTTGGCCCGCCCTGCCGGAGCTCGTTTGGACATCTCTTACTCGAGTCTCGCCCGGTCGTCAGTCAGAGATCACAACATTTGTACCTGGAGAGCACAAACGCAGCGCTGTTTTCCACTGGCTTCGAACTCAACTTCAATCGGTACCGTAACTTACAACATCATAAACATAGAACTAGCTTGACTTATTCATTGAATAAATGCATTTGGTTCTTCAAAACTGCATCACGCAACATAGCGTGACCGAGACGGCCGTTATCCACCTGCGTGAAGTTATTTGGTGAAATGAATGAGATGTTTAAGACACCATCGTTCTGTCTCTATGTAGATGAAGGTAAATAATCGATTGCTGAAGGTCCAAAGGTGTTGTGATAAACAAATAAACATATTAGTGATTAGTGACATATTTGTGATAAACATATTAGGCAGGATAATCACATATGTTAACGTGACTGCCCACACTGTATTTATTTATGGTTATTTGTTAAATCGAGTACTGTTAGACATGAAATAGGAAGTGTTTAACATAAATGGAAGACGAAAGGGGTACTCACCATTGTAGCTCCTGCTGGTCAATGATACGAGCCTCTTCTTGCAGTGGAAAACATACAGCCAACAAACACCGTGGAACCTAAAGGAATGAAATTAAACATTAACATTTAGCCTCAACCAACATTCACAGATACAACGCAACGCAAACTACACAAACGTAAATCTTTTTAAACACAATGAGTTGTACTTACCGTGTACGCTCTAGACGGTCCACTTGCAAGCGGAAAATAAAGATATTTCTGTTGATAATCGTCGTGTTTGTATCCGGTGTCTCGCTCAAGGCCATTGCGCCCACAGATTTGGATTTTGGCGAGAGTTCAGCCTATTGACGTCATTTCCGCGGTGTAATACCCGCATATCTGAAACGGCAAAGTTAAGAGTAGAGTTAAATAAAGTTTTTAGTCAACGCAATAATTTACAACCGTTGACCAGTCGAAATAATCGTCGAAATTTGGCGTCTGTGGCTGGAAGCAGACGCCGAGTTCGACATTCCTCCCAAACGCCACACTCCCTTGCTTTTCAGGGCTAAAAAAAAACAGTTGTAATTACCTTGTACGCTCTAGACGGTCAAGTTGCAAGCTGAAAACAAAAATATTTGCCTTGTTAGTCATCGTGTTACTAACAGCTGTGTCTTGTTTGCCAGAACTGCCGCTTTCCTACTTCCTGTTGCAAGCCACGCCCACGGATTATAATTTTGCCGTGAGTTCCGCCTATTGACGTCATGTCCGCGTCACATGACTGCGACGTAATATTATCTAAAACTGTTTGTGCGGTATTGTGTTGTTCTGTGCGGTATTGTGTTATTCTGTGCGGCGTCGTGTTGTTCTGTGCGGCGTCGTGTTGTTCAGTGCGACGTCGTGTTGTTCAGTGCGGCATGGTGTTGTTCAGTGCGGCATGGTGTTGTTCAGTGCGGCATGGTGTTGTTCAGTGCGGCATAATGTTGTTCAGTGCGGCATAATGTTGTTCAGTGCGGCATGGTGTTGTTCAGTGCGGCATGGTGTTGTTCAGTGCGGCATGGTGTTGTTCAGTGCGGCATAATGTTGTTCAGTGCGGCATGGTGTTGTTCAGTGCGGCATGGTGTTGTTCAGTGCGGGATGGTGTTGTTCAGTGCAGGATGGTGTTGTTCAGTGCGGCACGGTGTTGTTCAATGCGGCATGGTGTTGTTCAGTGCGGGATGGTGTTGTTCAGTGCGGCATGGTGTTGTTCAGTGCGGCATAATGTTGTTCAGTGCGGCATGGTGTTGTTCAGTGCGGCATGGTGTTGTTCAGTGCGGCATGGTGTTGTTCAGTGCGGCATGGTGTTGTTCAGTGCGGAATGGTGTTGTTCAGTGCGGCATGGTGTTGTTCAGTCCGGGATGGTGTTGTTCAATGCGGGATCGTGTTGTTCAGTGCGGGGTGGTGTTGTTCAGTGCGGCATGGTGTTGTTCAATGCAGGATCGTGTTGTTCAGTGCAGCATAATGTTGTTCAGTGCAGCATGGTGTTGTTCAGTGCGGCATGGTGTTGTTCAATGCGGCATGGTGTTGTTCACTGCGGGATGGTGTTGTTCAATGCGGGATCGTGTTGTTCAGTGCGGCATAATGTTGTTCAGTGCAGCATGGTGTTGTTCAGTGCGGCATGGTGTTGTTCAGTGCGACATAATGTTGTTTAGTGCGGCATAATGTTGTTCAGTGCGGCATAATGTTGTTCAGTGCGGCATGGTGTTGTTCAGTGCGGCATGGTGTTGTTCAGTGCGGCATGGTGTTGTTCAGTGCAGGATGGTGTTGTTCAGTGCGGCATGGTGTTGTTCAATGCGGCATGGTGTTGTTCAGTGCGGGATGGTGTTCTTCAGTGCAGGATGGTGTTGTTCAGTGCGGCATGGTGTTGTTCAGTGCGGAATGGTGTTGTTCAGTGCGGCATGGTGTTGTTCAGTGCGGCATGGTGTTGTTCAGTGCAGGATGGTGTTGTTCAATGCGGGATCGTGTTGTTCAGTGCGGCATGGTGTTGTTCAGTGCGGCATGGTGTTGTTCAGTGCGGCATAATGTTGTTCAGTGCGGCATGGTGTTGTTCAGTGCGGCATGGTGTTGTTCAGTGCGGCATGGTGTTGTTCAGTGCGGCATGGTGTTGTTCAGTGCGGCATAATGTTGTCCAGTGCGCCATAATGTTGTTCAGTGCGGCATGGTGTTGTTTAGTGCGGGATGGTGTTGTTCAGTGCAGGATGGTGTTGTTCAGTGCGGCATGGTGTTGTTCAATGCGGCATGGTGTTGTTCAGTGCGGGATGGTGTTGTTCAGTGCGGCATGGTGTTGTTCAGTGCGGCATAATGTTGTTCAGTGCGGCATGGTGTTGTTCAGTGCGGCATGGTGTTGTTCAGTGCGGCATGGTGTTGTTCAGTGCGGCATGGTGTTGTTCAGTGCGGAATGGTGTTGTTCAGTGCGGCATGGTGTTGTTCAGTGCGGGATGGTGTTGTTCAATGCGGGATCGTGTTGTTCAGTGCGGGGTGGTGTTGTTCAGTGCAGGATGGTGTTGTTCAGTGCAGGATGGTGTTGTTCAGTGCGGCATGGTGTTGTTCAATGCAGGATCGTGTTGTTCAGTGCAGCATAATGTTGTTCAGTGCAGCATGGTGTTGTTCAGTGCGGCATGGTGTTGTTCAATGCGGCATGGTGTTGTTCAGTGCGGGATGGTGTTGTTCAGTGCGGCATGGTGTTTTTCAGTGCGGCATAATGTTGTTCAGTGCGGCATGGTGTTGTTCAGTGCGGCATGGTGTTGTTCAGTGCGGCATAATGTTGTTCAGTGCGGGATGGTGTCTTTCAGTGCGGCATGGTGTCGTTCAGTGCGGCATGGTGTCTTTCAGTGCGGCATGGTGTCGTTCAGTGAGGCATGGTGTTGTTCAGTGCGGCATGGTGTTGTTTAGTGCGGCATGGTGTTGTTCAGTGCGGGATGGTGTTGTTCAGTGTGGCATGGTGTTCAGTGCGGCATGGTGTTGTTCAGTGCGGTATCGTGTTGTTCAGTGCGGTATCGTGTTTCTCAGTGCGGTATCGTGTTGTTCAGTGCAGTATCGTTGTGTTGTTCGTATTGTGTTTAACACTTAGCCTCTAACACTTAGCCTCTAACACTTAGCCTCTAGCATCTAGAAGGTAAATAAATAGGAAGGAAGGACTCACCGGTGACGTCTTCGCCCACGTCCAAGCGTTGTACTTTGTATTTTCATCCTTCTGACAGTGGAAAACATAGCCAACAAACACCGTGGAACCTAAACGAATGAAAGAAAACTATCATTTGGCCACAACCAACATTCACAGATACAACACAATGTGACGTGCGGGGTTGAGGTTAAAGGTTGAGTGAAGGGCCCTCGTTTTAAACTACTTTTTTGAAAAGGATTGGGAACAAGTAAGACGTATTTAATTTATTTAATGGGAAGTAGTAAGAGCTATTGAATTTAATCTATGTATTATATTCTATTGTATTGTATTCTGTTGTATTCTTTTGGATTGTATTCACACTAACCCCACTAAAACTTCAGCCCACAAAAACTCGCCTCTGGCGCCTAGCCTCTGGCACTTAGCCTCTAACACTTAGCCTTTAACACTTAGCCTTTAACACTTAGCCTTTAACACTTAGCCTAGAAGGTGAATAAATAGGGTTAAAGGTTGAGTGAAGGGACCTCGTTTTAAACTACTTTTTTGTAAAGGAGTGGGAACAAGTAAGACGTATTTAATTTATTTAATGGGAAGTAGTAAGACTTATTAAATTTATTTAATCTACTTTTCTTCCCAGGCAAAATTTGATGTGCTGCAATTCCAAATTTCCAAAGTGAATGAAGGAATGAAGTCCTTTAAATTATGATTTTGTATAAATACTAGGCATTAACACAAAATCGACGGCACAAAATGGGCAGACTTTACTTGTTTGAAAAGGACTGGTTACAAGACAGACTTTTTTAATTTATTTAATGGGAAGAAGACTTATTTAGTTTAATTGATCTATTTTTGTTCCCTGGCAAAATTCGATTTGCTGCAATTCCAAATTTCCAAAGTGAATGAAGGAAAGAAGTCGTTTAAATTATGATTTTGTTTAAATACTAGGCATAGACACAAAATCTACGGCACAAAATGGGCAGACTTTACTTGTTTGAAGAGGACTGGTTACAAGACAGACTTTTCTGATTTATTTAATGGGAAGAAGACTTATTTAGTTTATTTAATCTATTTTTGTTCCCTGGCAAAATTGGATTTGCTGAAATTGTATTTTGCCAAATCTTGCCTTGAGACCTGATAGGAAGTATTAAACGCTTAGTTAAATCAATACAAGTTGGTAATAAGAGCGAGTAATGTTGGTTGAACCGATGAATGAAGGTTGAAAGCAATTTAAATTATGACTTTGTATAAATACTAGATATTAACAGAACATCTACTGCGCGAAATGGGCAGAGTTTACTTGTTTGAGAAGGAGTGGCTTATTCAAAACTAAGATTTATTTAATCTGTTTGTTCCCAGGCAAAATTGGATGTGATGCAATTCCAAATTTCACCACATGATGGTGCCCAATTTTGACTTCATAGGACATATTAAACACTTAGCTTGTTATTATGTTCAAGGTAATCAGATTTGTTTATTATTCTAATGGCCTCTTCAAAACTATTCTGGATTACTACTTTGGATCTATTCTACATTACTTGGCAACAACATACTCTGTAACAGATTAGGCAGTATAATCATATCTGTTAACTTGAGAGTGCCCACACTCAATCTACTTATCGTGATGTGTTAAATCAATTACTGTTAGACATTATTTGTCTGATAATCTACCAAATCTTTGAATTGAAGAATTTGTGATTTAATTAATAGCTTGTTGTTATGTTAAGGGTAATCAGACTTGTATATAATTCTAATGGCCTTCTTTTGAAAACTATTCTGAATTACAACTTTGGATCTTATATTACTTTGCAACAATCTACTCGGTGACAGATTAGGCAGTATAATCACATATGTTAACTTCAGTGCCCACACTGTATTTATTTATGGTTATTTGTTAAATCAAGTACTGTTAGACATGAAATAGGAAGTGTTTAACATAAATGTTATGGCTACTCACCATTGTAGCTCGCTCCTGGTCAATGATATGAGCCTCTTCTTGCAGTGGAAAACTTGCAGCCAACAAACACCGTGGAACCTAAAGGAATGAAATTAAACATTAACATTTCGCCCGGACCAACATTCACACGTACAACGCAACGCGGCTACACTTCTGCTATTACAAACGTAAATCTCCTTAAACACAATGAGTGTTACTTACCGTGTACGCTCTAGACGGTCCAGTTGCAAGCAGAAAATAAAGATATTTCTGTTGATAATCGTCGCTGCTCAGTGGCTCACGGCCATCGCGCCAACAGATTTGAATTTTGGCGGAGGTTCGGGCAATTACGTCATATCCGCGGCATTTGACTGCGACGTAATACCCGCTTATCTGAAACGGCAGTTAAAAGTAGAGTTACATCAAGTTTTCTTGGAACCTAAACGAATGAAAGAAAACTATCATTTGGCCACAACCAACATTCACAGATACAACACAACGTGCGGGGTTGAGGTTAAAGATTGAGTGAAGGGCCCTCGTTTTAAACTACTGTTTTGAAAAGGAGTGGGAACAAGTAAGACGTATTTAATTTATTTAATGGGAAGTAGTAAGAC
>NW_028284151.1:57500-65621 GCF_059516105.1 Syngnathus floridae | reverse complement strand
CTGGAAGTCCGACGAACTTCGGCGAATATTTTCTAAGTGCCATCGGGTCTCTCCCGGAAAAGTGTCCGACCCGTCCGGTTCCCTAGTTCTGCCACATAATGTGAAAATTCGGCCTCTTGCTCTGGAAGTCCTGCCAACTTGAGCGAATATTTTCTAAGTGCCATCGGCTCTTGCCCGGAAAAGTGTCCGACTTGGCTGGTTCCCTAGTTCGGCCACATAATGTGAAAATTCGGCCTCTTGCTCTGGAAGTCCTGCCAACTTGAGCGAATATTTTCTAAGTGCCATCGGGTCTTGCCCGGAAAAGTGTCCGACACGGCTGGTTCCCCGAGTCGGCCCGAACGAGCGAAAATTCGGCCTCTTGCTCTGGAAGTCCTGCCAACTTGAGCGAATATTTTCTAAGTGCCATCGGGTCTCTCCTTGAAAAGTGTCCGACTCGTCCGGTTCCCTAGTTCGGCCACATATTGTGAAAATTCGGCCTCTTGCTCTGGAAGTCCGACGAACTTCGGCGAATATTTTCTAAGTGCCATCGGGTCTCTCCCGGAAAAGTGTCCGACCCGTCCGGTTCCCTAGTTCTGCCACATAATGTGAAAATTCGGCCTCTTGCTCTGGAAGTCCTGCCAACTTGAGCGAATATTTTCTAAGTGCCATCGGCTCTTGCCCGGAAAAGTGTCCGACTTGGCTGGTTCCCTAGTTCGGCCACATAATGTGAAAATTCGGCCTCTTGCTCTGGAAGTCCTGCCAACTTGAGCGAATATTTTCTAAGTGCCATCGGGTCTTGCCCGGAAAAGTGTCCGACTCGTCTGGTTCCCCGAGTCGGCCCGAACGAGCGAAAATTCGGCCTCTTGCTCTGGAAGTCCTGCCAACTTGAGCGAATATTTTCTAAGTGCCATCGGGTCTTGCCCGGAAAAGTGTCCGACTCGGCTGGTTCCCCGAGTCGGCCACGGAATGTGAAAATTCGGCCTCTTGCTCTGGAAGTCCTGCCAACTTGAGCGAATATTTTCTAAGTGCCATCGGGTCTTGCCCGGAAAAGTGTCCGACTCGGCTGGTTCCCCGAGTCGGCCCGAACGAGCGAAAATTCGGCCTCTTGCTCTGGAAGTCCTGCCAACTTGAGCGAATATTTTCTAAGTGCCATCGGGTCTTGCCCGGAAAAGTGTCCGACTCGGCTGGTTCCCTAGTTCGGCCACATAATGTGAAAATTCGGCCTCTTGCTCTGGAAGTCCTGCCAACTTGAGCGAATATTTTCTAAGTGCCATCGGGTCTTGCCCGGAAAAGTGTCCGACTCGGCTGGTTCCCTAGTTCGGCCACATAATGTGAAAATTCGGCCTCTTGCTCTGGAAGTCCTGCCAACTTGAGCGAATATTTTCTAAGTGCCATCGGGTCTTGCCCGGAAAAGTGTCCGACTCGGCTGGTTCCCTAGTTCGGCCACATAATGTGAAAATTCGGCCTCTTGCTCTGGAAGTCCTGCCAACTTGAGCGAATATTTTCTAAGTGCCATCGGGTCTTGCCCGGAAAAGTGTCCGACTCGGCTGGTTCCCTAGTTCGGCCACATAATGTGAAAATTCGGCCTCTTGCTCTGGAAGTCCTGCCAACTCGAGCGAATATTTTCTAAGTGCCATCGGGTCTTGCCCGGAAAAGTGTCCGACTCGTCCGGTTCCCTAGTTCGGCCACATAATGTGAAAATTCGGCCTCTTGCTCTGGAAGTCCTGCCAACTTGAGCGAATATTTTCTAAGTGCCATCGGGTCTTGCCCGGAAAAGTGTCCGACTCGGCTGGTTCCCTAGTTCGGCCACATAATGTGAAAATTCGGCCTCTTGCTCTGGAAGTCCTGCCAACTTGAGCGAATATTTTCTAAGTGCCATCGGGTCTTGCCCGGAAAAGTGTCCGACTCGTCCGGTTCCCTAGTTCGGCCACATAATGTGAAAATTCGGCCTCTTGCTCTGGAAGTCCTGCCAACTTGAGCGAATATTTTCTAAGTGCCATCGGGTCTTGCCCGGAAAAGTGTCCGACTCGTCCGGTTCCCTAGTTCGGCCACATAATGTGAAAATTCGGCCTCTTGCTCTGGAAGTCCTGCCAACTTGAGCGAATATTTTCTAAGTGCCATCGGGTCTTGGCCGGAAAAGTGTCCGACTCGTCCGGTTCCCTAGTCCGGCCACATAATGTGAAAATTCGGCCTCTTGCTCTGGAAGTCCTGCCAACTTGAGCGAAAATTTTCTAAGTGCCATCGGGTCTCTCCCGGAAAAGTGTCCGACTCGTCCGGTTCCCTAGTTCGGCCACATAATGTGAAAATTCGGCCTCTTGCTATGGAAGTCCGACGAAGTTCGGCGAATATTTTCTAAGTGCCATCGGGTCTCTCCCGGAAAAGTGTCCGCCTCGTCCGGTTCCCTAGTTCGGCCACGGAATGTGAAAATTCGGCCTCTCTGAGGTACCAGGGGTACGCATTTAGGTACCAGGGGTAGTCGCTGAGGTACCAGGGGTATGCATTTAGGTACCAGGGGAGACCACTACGGTCTGTTGGTCCCCCTAGTTAGTGTACTCATCGGTTTACTCCCCTTTCGCAAAATATAGTCGGCACGTATGTGCAGGACTGTTTATTTTTATTTTGAAAAATGTTCTAAGTGCCAACGGAAGCTGGCACACGAACTGTCCGAGCCACGATGGTGCCCAGGCCGGACAGCGACGGCGAAAAAGCCGATGTGTGTTTGATGGAAGTTTCGAATATTTTCAAAGTGCCAACGGCACTTGCGGGGTGATGTGTCCGCCTCGTCTGGTTCCCCAGGTCGGCCAGAAAAAGTGAAAATTCGGCCTCTTCTCCTGGAAGTCCGGCCAAGTTTGGCGAATATTTTCAAAGTGCCAACGGCACTTGCGGGGTGATGTGTCCGCCTCGTCTGGTTCCCCAGGTCGGCCAGAACAAGTGAAAATTCGGCCTCTTCTCCTGGAAGTCCGGCCAAGTTTGGCGAATATTTTCAAAGTGCCAACGGCACTTGCGGGGTGATGTGTCCGCCTCGTCTGGTTCCCCAGGTCGGCCAGAACAAGTGAAAATTCGGCCTCTTCTCCTGGAAGTCTGGCCAAGTTTGGCGAATATTTTCAAAGTGCCAACGTCACTTGCGGGGTGATGTGTCCGCCTCGTCTGGTTCCCCAGGTCGGCCAGAACAAGTGAAAATTCGGCCTCTTCTCCTGGAAGTCTGGCCAAGTTTGGCGAATATTTTCTAAGTGCCAACGACTCAACAGCCGTAAAGTGTCCGCCTCGGCTGGTTCCCCATAACGGCCAGAACAAGTGAAAATTCGGCCTCTTCTCCTGGAAGTCTGGCCAAGTTTGGCGAATATTTTCTAAGTGCCAACGACTCAACCAGCGTAAAGTGTCCGCCTCGGCTGGTTCCCCATAACGGCCAGAACAAGTGAAAATTCGGCCTCTTCTCCTGGAAGTCTGGCCAAGTTTGGCGAATATTTTCTAAGTGCCAACGACTCAACCAGCCTAAAGTGTCCGCCTCGGCTGGTTCCCCAGGTCGGGTACCACAAGTGAAAATTCGGCCTCTTCTCCTGGAAGTCTGGCCAAGTTTGGCGAATATTTTCTGAGTGCCAACGACTCAACCAGCCTAAAGTGTCCGCCTCGGCTGGTTCCCCATAACGGCCACCAAAAGTGAAAATTCGGCCTCTTCTCCTGGAAGTCAAGCCAAGTTTGGCAAATATTTTCTAAGTGCCAACGACTCAACCAGCCTAAAGTGTCCGCCTCGGCTGGTTCCCCAGGTCGGGTACCAAAAGTGAAAATTCGGCCTCTTCTCCTGGAAGTCTGGCCAAGTTTGGCGAATATTTTCTAAGTGCCAACGACTCAACCAGCCTAAAGTGTCCGCCTCGGCTGGTTCCCCAGGTCGGGTACCACAAGTGAAAATTCGGCCTCTTCTCCTGGAAGTCTGGCCAAGTTTGGCGAATATTTTCTAAGTGCCAACGACTCAACCAGCCTAAAGTGTCCGCCTCGGCTGGTTCCCGATAACGGCCACCAAAAGTGAAAATTCGGCCTCTTCTCCTGGAAGTCTGGCCAAGTTTGGCAAATATTTTCTAAGTGCCAACGACTCAACCAGCGCAAAGTGTCCGCCTCGGCTGGTTCCCCATAACGGCCACCAAAAGTGAAAATTCGGCCTCTTCTCCTGGAAGTCAAGCCAAGTTTGGCAAATATTTTCTAAGTGCCAACGACTCAACCAGCGCAAAGTGTCCGCCTCGGCTGGTTCCCCATAACGGCCATGAAAAGTGAAAATTCGGCCTCTTCTCCTGGAAGTCAAGCCAAGTTTGGCAAATATTTTCTAAGTGCCAACGACTCAACCAGCGTAAAGTGTCCGCCTCGGCTGGTTCCCCAGGTCGGCCACCAAAAGTGAAAATTCGGCCTCTTCTCCTGGAAGTCTTGCCAAGTTTGGCGAATATTTTCTAAGTGCCAACGACTCAACCAGCGTAAAGTGTCCGCCTCGGCTGGTTCCCCAGGTCGGCCACCAAAAGTGAAAATTCGGCCTCTTCTCCTGGAAGTCAAGCCAAGTTTGGCAAATATTTTCTAAGTGCCAACGACTCAACCAGCGTAAAGTGTCCGCCTCGGCTGGTTCCCCAGGTCGGTCACCAAAAGTGAAAATTCGGCCTCTTCTCCTGGAAGTCAAGCCAAGTTTGGCAGATATTTTCTAAGTGCCAACGACTCAACCAGCGTAAAGTGTCCGCCTCGGCTGGTTCCCCAGGTCGGCCACCAAAAGTGAAAATTCGGCCTCTTCTCCTGGAAGTCAAGCCAAGTTTGGCAAATATTTTCTAAGTGCCAACGACTCAACCAGCGTAAAGTGTCCGCCTCGGCTGGTTCCCCATAACGGCCACCAAAAGTGAAAATTCGGCCTCTTCTCCTGGAAGTCAAGCCATGTTTGGCAAATATTTTCTAAGTGCCAACGGCTCTTGAGCCGAAAAGTGTCCGCCTCGGCTGGTTCCCCATAACGGCCACCAAAAGTGAAAATTCGGCCTCTTCTCCTGGAAGTCAAGCCAAGTTTGGCAAATATTTTCTAAGTGCCAACGACTCAACCAGCGTAAAGTGTCCGCCTCGGCTGGTTCCCCAGGTCGGCCACCAAAAGTGAAAATTCGGCCTCTTCTCCTGGAAGTCTTGCCAAGTTTGGCGAATATTTTCTAAGTGCCAACGACTCAACCAGCGTAAAGTGTCCGCCTCGGCTGGTTCCCCAGGTCGGCCACCAAAAGTGAAAATTCGGCCTCTTCTCCTGGAAGTCAAGCCAAGTTTGGCAAATATTTTCTAAGTGCCAACGGCTCTTGAGCCGAAAAGTGTCCGCCTCGGCTGGTTCCCGCGGTCGGCCTTCAAAAGCGAAAATTCGGCCTCTTCCCCTGGTAGCCCTGCCAACTTGTGCGAATTTTTTCTAAGTGCCAACGGCTCTTGAGCCGAAAAGTGTCCGCCTCGGCTGGTTCCCTCGGTCGGCCCCAAAAAGCGAAAATTCGGCCTCTCCCTCTTTAGGTACCAGGGGCTGGGGTACCAGGGGGAGGGTGCAGTACCAACTTTGGTCTTCAGGTGCGCCAGAGTACGCTAAATGGTCCCCCTAGTCAGCGTACTCATCAACGATTTACCCCCCTTTCGCAAAATATAGTCAGAACGAGCATGGGGGGCGCATAATTTACCCCACAAAATGAAAGGGCCCGGTGCCGAGCGCTTGGTCATGGCCGCCAGCAGCGCCCCTTGCTCGGTGGGAACACAACACGCAGGGTTGCACAGCACCCTGGAAGGCACAAAGAGAGTGAAAAATTTTCTAAGTGTCACTCTTGACGAAAAATGTCTAAGTGCCTCTCTTGACGAAAAATTTCTAAGTGCCACGCTTGACGAAAAATGTCTAAGTGCCACAGCGCTCGAAAATTTCCTAAGTGCGAGCACGGCTGTGAAATATTCAAAGTACAAGGAACGCTGGCAGAATCTCTCGACGGCCGTCTGCTCCCGGCGGCCGCCGTGAAGTCTCCCCTCCCGGGGACGGCTGTCTGCTCCCGGCAGCCGTCCTTAACCCCCTCCCCACACGTTGGACGAACACCAGCCGAGGGCGAAAGGCTCGCGGTGTGGAAGGATCGTGGCCACGGCTAATCTAGCGATGCCCGCGTTGGACGGTCACACCGCACGACAGAGCGGGGCCTGCATCCGGCGCGAGGCGGCCTTCAGGCACGTGGCTCGAGACGACCTCACCCGCCCTAGCCCGGAGCGGAAAGACTTTGAAATTTTCAAAGTCCAAGGAACACTGGCAGAATGGGAGGACCGGCCGCCTCCTTAAACACAGGCCGGAGAGATGGAGCGGGATCAGCGGCCCGCGCGTTGAGCGAACACCGGCCGAGGGCGAAAGGCTCGCGGTGTGGAAGGATCGTGGCCACGGCTAATCTAGCGATGCCCGCGTTGGACGGTCACACCGCACGACAGAGCGGGGCCTGCATCCGGCGCGAGGCGGCCTTCAGGCACGTGGTTCGAGACGACCTCACCCGCCCTAGCCCGGAGCGGAAAGACTTTGAAATAGTCAAAGTCCAAGGAACACTGGCAGAATCTCTCGACGGCCGTCTGCTCCCGGCGGCCGCCGTGAAGTCTCCCCTCCCGGGGACGGCTGTCTGCTCCCGGCAGCCGTCCATAACCCCCTCCCCACACGTTGGTTGAACATCAGCCGAGGGCGAAAGGCTCGCGGTGTGGAAGGATCGTGGCCACGGCTAATCTAGCGATGCCCGCGTTGGACGGTCACACCGCACGACAGAGCGGGGCCTGCATCCGGCGCGAGGCGGCCTTCAGGCACGTGGTTCGAGACGACCTCACCCGCCCTAGCCCGGAGCGGAAAGACTTTTCAAAGTCCAAGGAACACTGGCAGAATGGGAGGACCGGCCGCCTCCTTAAACACAGGCCGGAGCGACCGAGCGGGATCAGCGGCCCGCGCGCAGGGTCTTTGAAATGTACAAAGTCCTAGGGACAATGGCAGAATCGCTCGACGGCCGTCTGCTCCCGGCGGCCGCGGTGAAGGGACTGTACACCCCACCCGGGGACGGCTGTCTGCTCCCGGCAGCCGTCCTTCCCCCCCACCCCACACGTTGACCGACACCGGCCGAGGGCGAAAGGCTCGCGGTGTGGAAGGATCGTGGCCACGGCTAATCTAGCGATGCCCGCGTTGGACGGTCACACCGCACGACAGAGCGGGGCCTGCATCCGGCGCGAGGCGGCCTTCAGGCACGTGGTTCGAGACGACCTCACCCGCCCTAGCCCGGAGCGAAAAGACTTTGAAATATTCAAAGTCCAAGGAACACTGGCAGAATGGGAGGACCGGCCGCCTCCTTAAACACAGGCCGGAGCGACCGAGCGGGATCAGCGGCCCGCGCGGAGGGTCTTTAAAATGTACAAAGTCCTAGGAACAATGGCAGAATCGCTCGACGGCCGTCTGCTCCCGGCGGCCGCGGTGGAAGGACTGTACACCCCACCCGGGGACGGCTGTCTGCTCCCGGCAGCCGTCCTTCCCCCCCACCCACACGTTGACCGACACCGGCCGAGGGCGAAAGGCTCGCGGTGTGGAAGGATCGTGGCCACGGCTAATCTAGCGATGCCCGCGTTGGACGGTCACACCGCACGACAGAGCGGGGCCGCATCTGGCGCGAGGCGGCCTTCAGGCACGTGGTTCGAGACGACCTCACCCGCCCTAGCCCGGAGCGGAAAGACTTTGAAATTTTCAAAGTCCAAGGAACACTGGCAGAATGGGAGGACCGGCCGCCTCCTTAAACACAGGCCGGGCGAAAAATATGCGAATGTTGGGCGGAAAGACTTTGAAATATTCAAAGTCCAAGGAACACTGGCAGAATGGGAGGACCGGCCGCCTCCTTAAACACAGGCCGGGCGAAAAATATGCGAATGTTGGGTCTCATCCAAGAAAGGGAGTTACCGGCCGCCTCCTTAAACACAGGCCGGGCGAAAAATATGCGAATGGTCCATCCAAGGAAGGAGGACCGGCCGCCTCCTTAAACACAGGCCGGAGAGATGGAGCGGGATCAGCGGCCCGCGAACTGAGCGGCCGAGGGCGAAAGGCTCGCGGTGTGGAAGGATCGTGGCCACGGCTAATCTAGCGATGCCCGCGTTGGACGGTCACACCGCACGACA